>NC_058405.1:177138456-177307205 GCF_002201575.2 Neomonachus schauinslandi | reverse complement strand
AAGGGGGGGGGGGGAATCGGAGAGGGGAGATGAACCATGAGAGACTATGGACTCTGAGAAACAAACAGGGTTTTAGAGGGGTGGGGGTGGGGGGATGGGTTAGCTGGGGGATGGGTATTAAGGAGGGCACATATTGCATGGAGCACTGGGTGTTCTACGCAAACAATGAATCAGGGAACACTACATCAAAAACTAATGATGTAATGTATGGTGACTAACATAACATAATAAAATAAAATAGAATAAAAAAGAACTCTGATCTGAAGGGATGGCTAAATCATGAAGTTGAAACACACATAATTTAGTAGTTAAGAGCCCAGTCCTCTGGTTCGGTTACCTGGGTTCAACTCCCATTCCACTGGGTCTTTTACTTAGCCTCTCCGTGCCTTGGTTTACCTACTTATGGCACCAATCGCACAGGAGAGGTGTGAACTTTGAGTGAGTTGGTGTAGGTAACCTGGAAGACATTCTCAGGGAGTGTTAGTGCTTTGCGTTGTATGATGCGGTCATCGAGTTTAGAGACCACTAGTCAAAAACAAACAAAAATGACTTGAGTTGATTGTCTAAACTACTAGCCATTTTTCGTAAGTTTATTTTTTTTAGTCATCTCTACACCCAACGTGAGCCCGAGATCAGGAGTTGCACGCTCTTCTGACTGAGCCCGCCAGGTGCCCCTCCAGAAGTTTTGATTAACAAGACACTTCGACAAATAATTATTGAGGAAGTAAATATTTCATATATTTCATACTTGTCATAACCCTTAAGAGGGTAATAGTATCTCCGTTTTCAGAACCTTGGATAGTTAAGCGCCTGATTCAAAGTCTTGGAGTCAAAGACTGGAACACAAATTAAAATATTTGGGGAATATGTTTTCACTCGTCAAATCTACACAATCCAAAAGTTTTAGTTCTCAAAATGTACTTAAAAGATAAGACTCTTATTCCATTCCGGAAACAAACTGAGGGTTGTGGAAGGGGAGGTGGGTGGGGGGGATGGGGTAACTGGATGATGAGCATTAAGGAGGGCACGTGATGTGATGAGCACTGGGTGTTAGACGCAACTGAGGAATCAATGAACACTATATCAAAAATTAATGATGTACTACATGTTGGCTAATTGAATTTAAATTAAAAAAAAAGAAAAATTCGGCAAGAATTGTAAAAAAAAAAAAAAGATAAGACTCAAAAGTTGAAGGAGCATCTATAGCTATATGTGTAAACAGAACTCCTTTAGAAGGCCAAGCTAACCGAATCTGAGGGTTTGTCCCACACCAAATTGGGAAGAAGACAGAGTAAACTGAGTGTGTTCACACATATGAACTTATGCGGTCTTTACAACAAACTATGGATCGTGGCTTTTTCTACAAAAGTATTTTAAATGCATACCATGTTTTAGACGTTTGAGTAAGAAAAGTGAACAAGATAAAGTCCTTGTCCTTGTGGAATTTCATTTCTAAAGGTGAGGGTGAGGAACGGCTAGGTAAGCCCATTTAGCTGATGGGGAAACAAGAGTCAAGGGATAAATATCCAACGCATGTAAGTTCATAGAGGCTACTGAGACATGGCAGAGGACTTGATCAAGTTCTTGCTGGTGTGGGTCTGTGACAGTTTCAGGGCACTTGCAGTGCTTTCTGGGAAAAGTCCTGGCATACCTTTGAAAGTGAAGATTCCTTTGGACACCGCCATGTTGTCAGTAGACTGTTCTGCCACATTGCAACAGTGAATATGACCTTCCGTTTTTTGTTTGAGATGCAACTGAATGTTAGGCATTGAGACTGGCATCAGGAGATCTGGGTTAGATTCTTGGCTTTGCCACTTGTGAGCAGTGTGGCTAAGTTCTCTGTGGCTGAGTTCTGACTTTCTTATGATCATGGAAAAATTAGGGTGGTCTCACATAAACAATGTTTATGCACATCTAGAAAGAAGGCTTTCTAGGTATGCAATAACTCTGCAGTGGATATGGCACTATCTATTATTATTAACTTGTGGAATTAACCAGGGAGACACAGGGTTCCATGAGGGAAATAGCTCTACCTCCCTTATTGTGGAATCTTGCCTTTATCTCTAATGTACATAGCATGCCGAACTGGGCAGTGGTTGAAAGTCTATTAGCCATAGACCATAAAATGCACCCAGCGGAGTTTCTTCTGCAGAATAGTCATGAAACTCTACTTGTTGTGGGGTGCCTGGGGTCCTGAGATCAAGCCCTGCCCCGGGCTCTCTGCTCAGCAGGGAGCCTGCTTCTTCCTCTCCCTCTGCTGCTGCTCTCCCTGCTTGTGCTCTCTTTCTGTCTGTGTCAAATAAATAAATAAAATCTTAAAAAAAATTTTTTTAAAAGAAATTGTACTTGTGATTCTTACTGCTTCTGAGTCTAACAAAGCATGTATTAACTAGGCAATTTGTAAAATGTGTTACAAATTTGGATTGAAACTCTCTTGATGTTTTTCGTACAAAGACTTTGGATCAAAAAGCCTAAGAAACGAGAAAGCATAAAAACAGTTAGAAATGTTTAATTTGAAGGAGAACATAGGAATAACAACTAAGTATGGGTAAATTTTCCTTGGTTAATTAGGAGTTCATAAGATCTTAATGAGCGTCCCTCCAAAAGGTTGTCTTCACATTTCAAGTTTTTTTCTGGCTTCATGTACAAATGAGAGATCGTGTATATACTACTCACAAGGTGTTGGCTATTTCTAGAAGAACGAGCATGTTGATGGGGACCAGATTTTCCTACTGACCTTACAATTATCTGCTAAGTGTGGGTATATTAATGGTACAGCAGACTGAATATTTAAAATTGAGAAAGTTTGACCCTGTAGGCAGACACACTTGTTGGGGTGGAAGGTGGGAGTTAAATGAGAGGGGAGTTTATTTTTACACAACATTTGGAAAACTAGAATTCAGATGTAAATATCTGGCCTCAGGGCATCTTTACAAAGGTAGTGCCCTGGAAACTATCCATAGGGCTGGGCTGGATTTAATCCTAAACATAAAGAGTGTTGTCCTACAATGAAGTGGGTAGGTAATAATGAATACATCATGGTCATCAAGCTTTGAAGCTTTCTGCTTGGGTTGCCCGGAGATTTCTTCCTCGGAACACACCTTCCGTCTCCGTCTCTCCGCCAAATCCCATCAGTGATCCTTATTGTGGGGTAATTAGCAAGTTAGGATCTCAGCCTTCATTGTATTGCTCTGGGAGAAGCAAGGGGCTTCCTCTGAGAGAAGGATGAGGGAGACAATGGTCACATGCTGAGCTCTTCTTTCAAAAGAAATGAGTTCTAGCTCCGTTTGAAGGAGCTCCAGGAAGCCAACCCTGGAGGCTGGCCTGGGGACTTCATGAACTGGCTAGTTCCAGAGTGCAATCAGACCTGGTTTCCCTTTTGGCCTCTTAATTGCTTCCTGGAACTTCTTTCTTCTGGGATCCTAGGCGATTCCTGCTCCTTCCAAGCTGCTCCCTCTTTAATGAAGGCACTCTGCTTCCCTACCAGGCCCAGCAATGGGATCTCTCCGTCTCTGATAGTGATTTGGTTTGCTTTACCTCTGCCCCAGGGGAGAAGCCTGTTGCCAGCAGCTTTTCCTGTTCCGCTGCCCTTCAGTGCCCCCTATTGGCCAAAGAGGTTACTTTCGTTAGCCCTTGAGGTTTAGACTTGATGCCAGAGAAAACACGATTAAAGCTTTCAGTTTCAGCAGTCACGATTCTAAGCAGATAGGTTAGAAAAGGGAGAGGGAGGGATGGAGAGAGGGAGAGAAGAAGAGAGAGAGATATTATAGAGGCTGCAACACTTTTCTTGTTTTTATTTAAGTCTTAAACATAGGTAATTATGTTGAAACATACTATTTAGGTAATCTGGTTTCACTGGATTAAGCAAAAAAAATGGTTTATTCCACTGAAGTGGCATCTCTTGGTCCTCATTCTCTAGTTAATTGCACGACTCTGCATTTTACATAGTTTGGAGGGTCTCATACAGTAATCAGAGCTTCTGATATATACTCACAAACACATGAGAACCAGTTCCTCCTTATACCTGGGTGTACCTGGGCTGTAACTGGGGTGCTTTGGAGAGTTGTGTAATCCCTCTTGCCCAATGCAATGGCTAACTGCCAATCACAAGGGTTTGAGTTATGTTCATTCTCGTACATATGTTGCTACATGGTCCATATTTCAACACAGTCGGATGAATCTCGCAAGCTTTAGCAATCCACTGTACCCTCAGGTGATTTCTGGTGGAGGCAGGTGTTTGCAGGCCACTGAGTCCTTAGGTACATGCTAAGAAGGTGAATTTGTCTTTGATACCTTCTCGCATCTTCTGCAGTGCCTTCCACCCATGTATTTGAAGATGTCTAGGAACCAAAATCTGGCAAATTGGTCTCTTTAGAACTGCTGAGAGCAGAGCCTCTGGGAGGTCACTCTGCATGAGAATCATCCAGGGATCTGGGCAAACTGCAGGTTCTGCTTCAAGGGTCTAGAGTGTGCCCGAGAGCCTGCATTTCTCATAAACTTGCAGGTGATGCCTATTCTGCTGGTCCTTTGTGGACCACACTGAGCAGCAAGGCAATCATCTGATTAAAGGGATTCCTCCTAATTAAAGTGTAAATGAATGTTAGGTCCAACACAGCTGGTGTTTGCATTTTAATAGGAGTTGTGTTCTTTCCAGCAACCCTTGGAGATTTCAGAAAGAACAGTACTCTACCTTTTTTTTTTTAAGATTTTTATTTATTTAATTTACAGAGAGAGAGAGACAGCGAGAGAGGGAACACAAGCAGGGGGGAGAGGGAGAGGGAGAAGCAGGCTTCCCACTGAGCAGGGAGCCCAATGCGGGGCTTGATCCCAGGACCCAGGGATCATGACCTGAGCCCAAGGCAGACGCTCAACGACTGAGCCACCCAGGCGCCCCGTACTCTATCTTTTAAGCCTCCTTTTGCTGAAGTGATGGGGTGGAGGAAGGGTTAATTGCAGGAAATTTGCAAAGGCATTTCTTTGGTTTTCCATCTCTTTTCTGTACCTCTTTCCACCTCTTCCACTGATGGCTCATCTTTTCCTCATCGCCTTTTCTACTCTGTGGTTCAAGGACATGAAAAAGCTACAAGTTTTAATAATGTTATTTAATATTTAGATATTCTGTTGCATGATAAAAATGTTTATAAATTATTGGTAATGCATGGCTTCTTATCCCAATTTGCCACAGTACTGGGGTACACATACGCAGTATTTCTTGACCAAGTGCTTAAGTAGCGAATATCAGCTTCCACAAAACTAGTTAATGGTCAATAATCCTAGAGATACAAGACCAGTAAAAAAAGATAAAAGCCCAAGGGTGCCTGGGTGGCTCAGGTCATGATCTCAGGGTCCTGGGATGGAGCCGTCAGGGTCCAGGGATGGAGCCGTCAGGCTCCCTGCTCAGCAGGGGATCTGCTTCTTCCTCTCCCTCTGCCCACCCCATGCTTGCGCTCTCTTTTTTCCTAATAAATAAAAAAAAATAAAAGTGCAAAGTTTATGCTATTATGAATTAACCAATATTTATTTAATAAGGATGTTGCTCTAGCAGAAAGAATCCTGGATTGGAGCTAAGAGAATTTGGCTCTGTTCCAATTCTATGCTCCCTCCCTGAGTGATCCATCCTGAGCAATGACAACAGAACCTGGCCTCAATTTTCCCATCCGTCAGATCTGTTCATTAATTGAACAAATATTTATTAAACCCTTGTGATTGGCAGTTAGCCATTGCATTGGGCAAGAGGGATTACACAACTCTCCAAAGCACCCCAGTTACAGCCCAGGTACACCCAGGTATAAGGAGGAACTGGTTCTCATGTGTTTGTGAGTATATATCAGTTATACATCTGGTCAGTACACAATACTCTAGTATTAATCAAGTTCTTATGCATATTTAAGTCTTAGGGTTTTAGAAGTTGGATTTATTTGCTCCCAGGAAGGGATTTAGGTGCAGAGGATAAAGACTCTCCTTTTTTTTACATTACTCCTTGACGTGGTAGGAGGCAACCCTCCCCGGTTTCCTGTTGCTTCCCTCCACCTGAGATTATGTCTGGAAGTCCTGAAGACTCAGCAGGCGGTTCTTGTAGCAACTTTCTCTTTTGGGTGATGGCCAAGGAAGGTGTCCAGTTGCACATGAATAAACTGTGTCTGGTGAGCCGGGACCGTTATAACATGGGTGGGCTCAGCTGTGAGGGATGCTGGCACTGGCCAAGAGGAAGTGTTGGAGAAGCCCAGGACCAGATGGGAGCGGGACTGGGGAACATCCTCAGAGGAGGGGCCCTCTCTAGAGCCAACGGTACAATTTGCAGTGTCAGAAGGGGCAGCCACGTCCTGGCTCCTGAGGATAAGCACATTTGGAAGGGCGCCCCTGCCAGCCACCGGGAATAGAAGGAACAAGCCACAACTTCCGGCGAAGGGACAAGGGCAAGGACTCCACAAGGTATTGGATCCCTGCCCAATGGGCTGTGATGGTTCTAGGCAAACCTCCAGACCCAGCAGTGGACTGGAATGCTAAGCAGGAAACGGAGAGTTGCAGCCTGGTGCTTGGGGCTCATCAGGGCTGCAATGGAGAGATGAGTTCCAGACTCCACACGCGGGTGTTAATCCCTGTCTTCGTCAGGGCTGATTGACTCGAGAGTCTATGCAGGACTGTGTCTGTAACTGGCCAGGACTGGGAAGGCAGGGGGTGTGAGGGAGGAATCAAAGGGGGAGCTCTGGTTGATATCCCCCGTCCCCCTCTTTCTACCTCCTCTCCACTGCTTACTGGCATTATGCTCTGCTGGTAGGGAATCACTTCCTCTTGGCCAGTGCCAGCATCCCTCACAGCTGAGCCCACCCATGTTAAAGATGTAGATGGTGAGGACCTGTGGGAGGTCTTGGTGAGAAGGTATTAGAAATGACATTTTATAGAATCGGGGCTTCTGTTGGGTGACTTTAGTTCTAGAGTGGCTTTTGTCAGAAAGCAGGGACAAGTCTATGATTAATAATATGGTCTTATCCGTAGGGAGGAGAGTCTAGAGCAAGGATAAAACTGCAATTGGTAAAGAAACAGCAGTCGATCATATTAGCCAGGAGCAACTGGAATACTTGGTCTTTTGTAAATCACACAATGACCATATTTTTGTTTGTACTTAGGTAAAATGATGAGGTGCTCTTGTTCTGTCTCCGTTTATCGTGGCCTAAGAGCAACTGTGTCTGAGGTCAGTGTTCTGTGACATCTTTTATGTCCAACAGGAGACACCATGCTGTGAGCATCAGGCCAGCCCCTAAAGATACCTAAGTCTAGTTGGAAGTGCCAGAGTAGTTCTTAGATGTCAGTATACTCTGGTCCATCCATTCCTAGTGGGTTGGAAGAAATAGGGTTTAATATGTACGGTTTTGAGAGTAAAATATTTGGGAACACAGAGAAACTCATGTTCTCATGCTAATATTTTGCTGTCAGTCAGGAAATAGAGTAAATTCCATAACATTTTATTAATCCCACTCAGATGTTGGTGTTTACATTTTGCAAGAAGAGAAGGGGAATATAGAAAAGCATAGGGCACCTGGGTGGCTCAGTTGGTTAAGCATCTGCCTTCGGCTCAGGTCATGATCCCAGGGTCCCTAGATCGAACCCCACGTCAGGCTCCCTGCTCAGCGGGGAGTCTTCTTCTCCCTCTCCATCTGCCCCTCCCCCCTGCTTGTGCTCTCTCTCTCTCTCTCTCTCTCAAATAAATAAATAAATAATTTTTTTTTAAGTATAGAAAGTTAGGAAAGTTATTACAAATCATGCAAACAGTGAGTCAGGCAGAACCAGAAACAACACAGGCTAAACTTCTTTAATTAAACATTGTGGTTGGTCACCAAAGTCATGGGAAAACTACCTGCTGCTAACAATGCACCCAAAGTGGCTTTGTAGGGGAGCATGGAGTGGGCAGGTGATGATGAAGATGATGGTAGTCTTCAGAGTCAGGAATGCATCATATGCATACCTGACTTTTCTTTAACATTGATATATTCATTCTTTCACATGATGTAACTTATTATATCATTATCTACAACATTTTTTGAGCCAACTTATACTTGTGGCCAGTTTCTTCTCTTTGACAGTAAATTCCTTGAGTTTAGTGCCTATTCTGTTAAGGAGTGAATCCTCAATCAATTTCTTTACATTTTTATTTAATTCACTAGATTATGTGTCACTTGAAGGCAAGGACAATATTTTCATGAGATACTAGAGTGGACTACTGAATAAATGACTATAGATGGATGATACTTATTTATTTTCCAAGGGACTGTATCATCCCCAAACCAAGATTTTATGACAAGCTCAAAATTTCATCACCACCATAACTAAAATTATGATTTCTAAATTTCTTTGATCTTAAAAAAAAACAAACCCAAACAACTCTCCATTGAATGAAAACAAATATCCACAAAAGACTGACATGAATGTTTATAGCTGAGTTATTCATAAAAGATATTACTGGAAACACCATAAGTGTCCATCAGTAGGTGAATGAATACACAAATGGTGGTATTTCCATACTGTGGAATGCCAGCCAGCAATAGAAATGAAGTAAGTACTGATTCATATGCGTTGACAAGGATAATTCTCAGAAACATGCTAAGCAAAATCAGCTAGACACAGAAGATGACATACTGTATGATTCCATTTATGTGAAACTCTAAAAATTTCATTTATAGTGATAGAAAACAGATAAGTGTTTGCCTGGGTCTGGGGGTAAGAGGTTGCTGGGTAGAAAGGGGCACAAAATATTCTACATCTTGGCTATGGTAGTGATTGCATAGATATATATATTTGTCAGAACTCACTGGACTGATACCTGAAATTGGTGAATTTTATTGCATGTATCTCACACCTCAATGAAGTTGGTTTTTAAGAAGTTTCTCTTGACTCCACACCCCTCTTCAGCTACCGTCCCTTTCTTTGATTCCCATTTAGCAGAACTTCTCAAAAGAACTGTCTATATCCATTTTAATCCGCCTCCTCTTATTCTCTGTAGAAGAAAAGACTCTTGGGGTACCTGGGTGGTTCAGTAGGCTGAGCGTCTGACTCTTGATTTCAGCTCAAGTCATGATGATCAGGGTCTGGGGATAGAACACCACTTTGTCGGTCTTCACACTCAGCGGGGAGTCTGCTTGAGGATTCTCTTTCTCCCTCTTCCTCTTCTTCTGCCTCCCCGCCCCCCCCCCCGCCCCACTCATGCACGCACACACACACTCTCTCTCTCTCTCTCAAATAAATAAATAAATCTTTTTAAAAAAGAAGAAAAGACTCTTATCAAGGTCACCAATGACCTCAGTGTTGCTACTCTAGGGTCAATTCCAAGTCCTCAGCTCACGAGACTTCAGTTAACTTTGGCACAGTTGCTCACTCCCTCCTTCCAGGCACACTGTCATCAGCTCTCAGAGAGGTACCATGTCCTGGGAAGCTCTTCTTCAGTTTCTTTCTCTGCTTTCCCATCATTGCTTAGACCACTGAATTTTGGAGGCTTACCCCAACTTGATTTCACCCAGTCTCAGGGTTTAAAATGCCATCTCTGTGCTGATGATTCCAAGTGCCCTTTCCAGTGCAGACCTGTCTCCTGCATTCCAGATCCTTATAACCAACTACTTACTCATACTGCCCACTGGTATGCCTAATTTATATTCAACATGTCCCTTTCTGAACTCCTAATTTCCATAGTGCCTAGCAACCTTGCTTCTCACACTCTGTTCCTCACCTCAGCAAAGGGCAAGTCTGTTCTAGTTCCTTATGCCAAAACTCTGGAGTCATCCTTGGTTTCTTTCATATCCCACACTCATTCCATTGAAATTCTGTTGACTTTACTTCAAAAATATAGCAAACATGTGATTTTTGTCAGCCAACATCTGTTCCCAAATTCTATGTGATCCAAATAGGACTAACTCAATCCCCACAACCTACCAAGGAGCTAAGAACTTAACTAAGACCTTACCCATCATCTTCTGACCTTAGTGATGGGCTCATTCCAGTTATGAAATGAGTAAGTCATGGAGATGAAAGGTACAGCATAGAAAATACAGTTGTAGTAGCAAAGTATGGTGACAGATGGGAGCTACCCTTGTGAGCATAGCATAATTATAGTGTTGTTGAATCACTATGTTGTACACCTGAAACTAATGTAACACTGTATATTAACTATTCTTCAATTTTTTAAGGAAAATATTGAAAAATTAATAAAAATAAACTGGTTTAAAAAATATAGCTAGAATCCAACAACATTCACGAGTCTTATTTTAATCCAAGTTGTAGTTGTCTTATGCTTGGATTATTGCAATGGCAGCTACTTGATGTCCTTGGATGAGTAAGCAGTTGGCTTTGTTCTCCTCTGTAGTCTAATCCCCACACAGAAGCTAGCATAAAACTTTTAAAATGTAAGTCAGATTGGGGTGCCTGGGTGGCTCAGTTGGTTGTGTCCTGACTCTTGATTTCAGCTCAGGTCATGATCTCAGGGTTGTGAGATTTAAGCCCCATGTGGGGCTTCATGCTGGGCGTGGAGCCTGCTTAGATTCTCCCTCTCCCTCTTCCCCTCCCCACCTGAAAAAAACTTAAAATATTAAAAAAAAAGCAAGTCAGATCATGCATGCTGCTGAAAACAAATGTTCTAAACTCTGATGCTGTAAGTCTAATGCTTTAACCCCACATCCCTATAATGATCTAAAAGGCCTCACAAAATCTGGCCTCCTGTTGCCTCCCCTTTGCTCACTCTGCTTCAGCTACACTGGTCAGCCGCCTTGCCATGCCTCGCATGTGCCAGGCATCCTTGTACCTCAGGACCTTTGCATTTCTTTTTCCCTCCGCATCCTTCTGGAATGCTCTCCCCCAGATATTCACATTGCTTACTTCTTCACTCCTCCAGGACTTTGCTCAAATGTCACTTTCTTAGGAGAGATCTGGGACAGCCCCCTTGAAAACTGTAAGCCCTTTCATGCCTTTCTACACTGGGATTTTCAATTTTCTGTCCTGTTTTATTTTCATAGAATTTGTCACTATTTGACACACTTTATGTATTTGTTCATTGTACACTTTTTTCCACTTGAATGTAAGCTCTCTGAAGCAGATTTTTTTCTTTTTGTCCATTTCTTTGGGGATTTTATCTGCTGAGCCTAGACTATAGTCTGACACAATAAGACAACAAATATATTGCTAATTAATAAGTGGAAGGACACTGAGGCATGGGGAGATAAAGCGAGTTAACAAAAATTATCTATAAGAGATAGACTTGCTTTTAAGAAAAATCAATACCCTGAATTTGGACCTGATTCTTTCACTATAGAATTACACTAAAATTTATTTTCTGTAAACTCACATGTATGTATAATAAACTTCCCCACATTGGCAAGCTGGTTCTATAAATTACTTATCATTTCTAAGTTGATCGACTTCGCAAAACGTTCTAAAAATTCCTCATGTATGATCACTGACGAGTCAAATTCTCCATTGTCAAAGGATTTATGATCACTGCTGAAAAAATATCGCCATTCTCCACCAGCCTCTGAAAATAACTGTATTTGTAGGTAGTTCTGTATTATTGCTATGTATAAATGCTGAAAGGATGTTCAGGGATGGATAGACTGGTATGAAATTTCAGCCCAATTTCAAACAGGAGCCTTTGGTGATGAAGCCACAGATTCCCAGCCTTGGATCTCCTTGGGCAGAGTGGTCCGTGGTTGGGGGTGGCAAATCTGGACCACACTCTCGTGGGTACATCCCTGAACTCAACTGCTAGGTAAAAACCACTTTTGAGATCCACAGTACCCTAAAGAAGAAAGAGTGAGTAGGTCCCTACGGGGTAGGTGGTTTAGAGAGGTGGTTTAAGCACAAGCACAAATAAAGCCATAATCTTTGACATATTCCTGTGATTAAAGAGAAGAGTGTTTTCGTGACTGTAAGCTTACTCAGGTGTGCCGTTCAGTGTGTTGTAATGCGCCGCTTCCGTCTGGAGACCGTGCAGGTCTGCTTGGTAAATTACCTTACTGAAAACCAGATTACCTATTGTTTGCATGTCAGCTACCTGAGAGTGTGCCAAATAGCTCTCAGACAACTGGGGATTACCAACAATACTTGCCTGATGAAGGCGCCCGCGTTTTTCATGTCACGTGTGTTGCCGGGGTGGGCAGACTGGTTCCAGGAAATGAGTTTCATTCCACACTGCAGCAGGCCTCTGCGGATCCACCCTCCACCCTGGCTCGGGAAATACCAGGATGATCATGTTCTCTGATGGGCTGGTGCTCTGAGACAGCTCTTGAGTCTTCAACAAAGAACAAAGAATCTGACAGTCCCTGAGGCAATCTCCTCTGCTTGGGAACTTCTAAAGTGTTATTGACATTATGACATCAGAAAATTTGATATTCTAGAAATCAGATCTGCTTTGAAAACTTGAATACAAGCAGGAGATATATACATGTGAATATATATCATATATATATTTTTAAGATTTTATTTATTTATATGAGAAAGAGAGCATGAGCAGGGTGGGGGAAAGGGCAGAGGGGGAAGGAGAGGGAGAAGGAGAGAATCTCAAGCAGACTCCCCACTGAGCATGGAGCCTGAGATCATGACCTGAGCTGAAACCAAGAGTCAGATGCTTAACCGACTGAGCCACCCAGGGCCACATATGTATATATCATATTATATATACATGCCAATATGTTAAACAGTCTTAGAGATCTTAGAGATGTTTGTCTGCTTTTTATTGTGAAGAGCTATTAAAAGTCAGGAATTAGCCTGCTGGATTGAAATCCGCTTCAAACTTCTACTTCCTACTTAATCTCTCTGAACTCATTTTCTTCTCCCTAAAATAAGGATAAAATAGTAATTTCCCATAGGATTTTTTTTAGGACTAAATGAGGAAAAATACCTATAGAAGCATCTGAAGCAAAACAGCCAAGTTCATGCAGAAATCCGAGTGCAGATGGGATTGGGGTTTCAGTTGACAGAACACTTTATGAATTCTCCAATCTCACTAATACTCAGTTTCTTCATTTGCAGTCCCTATATGGTGCTGAGCACAGTGACTGGTATACAGATAGAGATCAGTGTCCATTAGTTATTACTATTATTGTTGCTTTATGCTCTGAGGTTTAGGAAGCAAAAATCATCCAGTTGGTAAACGATTATTCTAAGTATTTACTAAGTGCTTACTAAGTACTTACAGAGTGCTTACAAAGTATTGGGGTAGGAGTGAGGGAAGTAGAAGGGCTTAAAACATGGAATTTGCAGTTTAGTTGGTGAGGTTGACTTTTATGTGTTTATATACACCTGGGCTACAAGTCCTGTTTTTTTTTTTTTAAATTTTATTTATTTATTTATTTGAGAGAGAGAGAGAGAGAGCGGGGGGAGGGGCAGAGCGAGAGGGACAATCAGGCTCCACACTGAGCACAGAGCCTGACTCAGAGCTTAATCTCACAGCCACGAGACCATGACCTGATCCTAAATCAAGAGTCAGACGCTCATCTGACTGAGCCACACACATGACCTTATTTTTAAGAAAGAACCTGAGGTATGGAATTAAGAGACTTCAAGCTCTGGTCTGCCATTTATTGAGTGGATCCTTGAACAATCCAGTTAATTCTCACCATTAGATGCCTTAATCTGAAATGACTGTAACAAAAAACAGGTTTGTGATCAGGATAAAATGAGGTCATGTACATACAACTCTTTACTAAAGTGTACAGAACTATTAGCTACTGTTATCAGGAGTTAGAAAGTGAAATCTTACATAACAAGTGTCTAATTAGGCAGAAGTAAAAAGTATGCAGAGAACAGGGAGAATCACTGTGGCTGGAATAATTTCAGACAATTCCATGGAGAAAATGGACCTAAAACTAAGCATCGGAGGGAGGATATGGTTTAAAAAACAAACAAACAGACAAACAGAGGGAAGTCAATTTTCCAGGGGGGAAACCAGTGTGAGCAAAGGCCTGGAAAGAGAAATGCAAGGTATGTGGTTAACATCTATGAGTAGACCAGTTTGGCTGGGATATAGAATTCAAATAGGGAAGAATCAGCAGTCGGGGGAACATGGTTGTTGTAGAGTGTGGTGGTCAGAAGTGATTTGGTAAGAAGGCAGGTAGCCTAGGGGTTGATTCTGGGCTTTGCTATTTACAAACTGTGTAATCTTAGACAAGTCAAATTTTCTTCCTGGAAATAATGGCTAACGCTCAAACAACCAAAAGCAGGACATATTTAATTACTTATGGCATAAACAACAATAATTAAAGATACTCACAATTCCATCAGCCAAACAGATCAGCTTACTTTTTCAGATTCCTCTTTGACCATGTATATATCAATATATTTTTCATAGCTTTAACAATTGAGAGTAAATACTATGTATTTTTTTCAGTTACACACTCAAATGCTATATATATATTATTTTTAATCTTGAGTCTACTAGAATTTTGGTAACCCCCAAACTTGGAGATATCTTTGAAGTTTCAGCTCATTTCTATCATTTGCAAGGAGAGGTCTTAGGAATTCAGTTGTTTTTTGCATTTCTTTATCTGTATCCCTCATCTGACTCTTTGGGAACACTATAGCATGGGAAAAGACCTAGAGCAGTGGTTCTTCACCATGGGAATACTTGGCAATGTCTGGAGACCTTTTTGGTGTCAAAACTGGGAGGTGGTAGGGAGGATGGTGTCACTGGCATCTAATGGGTGGAAATCAGGGATTCTGCTAAACATCCTATAATGTACCGGACCATCCTTCCACCCCCAACAAAGAATTATCTAGTCCAAAATGTCAGTAGTATTGGGGTTGAGAAACCGTGACTTAGATAGCTTCTTTCATCCTCATTGTCTTGGGTTAGGTGATGACATGGCCAAAGGTACATGAAATAGGTAACCAAGCCTTAGATGATGGAATGTGGCAATTTTTTTCCTTTACTCCTTTGTGTCTGTGTCAACTACCCTAAGCCAATTTTCACTGGCCACAGAAGAACAGGAGCTACTGGAAAACCCTGCTTCACCACTGGCAGACACAGTCACAATGTTTGTGTTTAATTTGGTGTAAGCAGATGCATCATCGCTCTTTGGCGTTAATAAGTTGCAGATTGAAACATTCACTTAGAACCTATCCAACTGCCCGCCAATATATATCATCTAGCAGAGGTGTACTTTCTGCTGGATGCAAGATGCTGTTTTAGGAGCTCATCTCACTTCTAATATTTTTGGTTCCTTTCTAAGGAGAAATTCCATCAAATTTAATAAGCCATCGATTCTAAGATGCACCATTATTTCTTTCCCAGTTGTGTGCATTCCACTGAGAAAGAGCAAAAATCCTGCCAATTTTAATTGTAAGATGCCATTTATGGTAAGATACATGCCAATTTCAGGTATGTTAAAAAATGTGGAAAATCGTGCATTCTAAAGTTGATAAAGTATGGTCCTTACTGCCCATATTATTGAATGGGCACATTAAACTTATTTTCCCATTAAACTTATTCTCCTTTAAAAATGTCATATCTTTTTTTTTTTGGTCATTTCTTTTTAAAAATTTTATTATGTTATGTTAGTCATCATACAATACATCATTAGTTTTTGATGTAGTGATCCACGATCCATTGTCTTTTCAATATTTGGATTTTACTTTTGGGTAACTTCAGTATTTCAAAACTGTAGTGCTCTAAAATGTGACCACAGTAAATGTGAGTAAAAATTTGTGTTCAGGAATAATTGATTGCCTTTCTGGGTGGAGGGGCACATACCCAGCAATTCCTGTATCTTCAAGAATATAAAGGAGAAAATGTTTTGAAACCCCTGGAAAAACTATACAGCACTATAATATAGGTGTATGTGTGTGTGCGTACGTGTGTGTGTGCATATGTGTCTATTTTTTTTCTGTTTCTCTTCATTAGTGTATATTCTATCAGACTTGAGATCATGGCTCCTCTCTCATTTATTTTGATTTTTAGAATTCTTTCCAGTATTTAGTTAACAATTCCTCAGTCTTCCATAATAATATCAATCTATTCCTAGAAGTTTCTCAGCCTCTACTCAAGAGCCCTAATTAGAGACATGACTAATTTTGGCTAGAATAGGAAGCAGAGATGATTGAATCCTTTTGGCTCCATGGAACGAATTTCCTTGTTCTTTGCAGCTATTGGAAAAGTCGTAGAGAGGCAGAAACGTCAGGGTGCATAACAGGTAATGATTGAAAACCAAAGCCCAAGTTCAAAGACGCGTAGCCCTTGCCAGCCATAGAAAGGAAAGCTTCTGTTGTTTGTGACTCAGCCCTAGGTTAAATCTGGAAATCTGAAAATGATGATCATTATGAAACAGTCAAGTTCCTTAATGAGTCATTTCAGAGGCTTGCCAGAATCTAGGTCCATCAGCCCTACCTCACTGGCGGCTCCCACATGGTGAGAGTTTAGTTTGGACCACCAACCCTTGGACTAACTAGGAGAATATTTTTTAAAAAGTTGCTATTTGAATGAAAACATGCAAAACTCATTTCCGTGGAGCAGTTTGCTGTGTTCAAGTTTGCTTTCTTCAAGTCTTCTCCTTAAAGTGAGCAAAAATACTTTTTATTGTAAATTCAGATAAAATAGGAAAGCGATAGTGTAGCTTATATTCAAAATGGTTGACAAAACCTCCTATTTCCTGTACGGCCACAGTGCCCTCCTAAGAAAACAATCCCAGATGTTTCCCTCTCTGTACAAAGAAATGCTAAAGGATAAAAAAAGAATCATTTTCATACGTTTTCATCTAAGGTAAGAGAAAAAAAAAAGGATTGTAGTTTTTGAATATTGTGCAAATAAATATTTGTTGCTGTTCAGCTTGAAATGTGGAATCAGAAGATAAAAACAATTCGTAGGAGAAAGAACCAAATCATGGCAAAGCAGGTTAGCTGAAGGGCTGAAAAATCAGCTTGTATAAAATAATTACTGACTTCACCGGGAATCTAGAATGTCAAGACTGGTAGATTTCTAAACTGAAATGATAACTTTAAAGTTTATTTTGAGCTGTAGAAACAGCTTCTTCTTGACAAGGACAAAACTAAGCACCAAGCCCTGTCCTCAGCCCTCCTGTGGCAAATACAGATTATGGCAGAGATGATAATCTTAAAAAGTTCTATACAAGACATTTTTCATAGAGATGGAATTATTTTTCTCTTATACGAAATTTCAGAGTATGTTTGCTTAAAAAAAAAAAAATCACAATAGGTGTTGGCAATTGCAAAGTAGAATGGAAGTGTCCTAGACTTTGGAGTCAAAAAAACTTGTGAAATATCGCCTTTTTGCCTCCTAACAGCTGCTTCCAGGTCTTTTATGCAAAGCTCTCAACCCTTGGAAGCCTATTTACAAAGCATGGCTGGGGATGGGATACTTGCTCAACAAACTCAACAAGGCCATTTGGAGGGTCAAATGACATAATTCACCTCGAAGCATTTTTAAACCGGAAAGTGACACAAAGGCAATGTATTATTCACCTAGTAAAAAGAAGTGACTAGTTACACTCCCTTCAACTAATCTGAGATACTGACTTGAAATGGAGAATGTTTATGACCTACCATCCTCATCTTCAGAGTCCTGCAGTTCTTGAAGATCTACATTTTATTTATTTTTTATTTTGTTAATTTTATTATTGTTTTTTAAACCACTGTTTTAAGGAACTTTTTTTTTTTTTAAAGATTTTATTTATTTATTTGAGAGAGAGAGCTCAAGCAGGGGGACGAGCAGAGGAGGAGGGACAGGAGAGGGAAAGAATCTCAAGCCGATTCTGAGCTGAGCTCGGAGCCCAACACAGGACTCAATCTCACAACCCTGAGATCAAGACCTGAGCCAAAACCAAGAGTCAGGCACTCAACTGATGGAGCCACCCAGGGGCCCCAAATATCTGCATTTTAAAATGAACGCATTTTTCTTTGCATTTCTTTTCCTCTTTGAGTTTTTAAATTCCTCTAATTTTCTTTCAGCTTTTTATTGACTTTAATAATATTTATCTTTCATATTGTTTAACATTTTTGCTGTTCCTCATTGTGATCATGTCTCCTCTAATCTTACCTTATATCATTTATACAGTCTCTGGTCTCTTTGTAACTGAGTGCCTACGTGACAATTACTGTTCTATTTTCCGGGGATCCAGTGGTAAAAAGGTAGTGCTGCCCCCTTATGGATCCTATGATACACACACACACACACACACACACACAATGCTAGGTAGCATTACATACTACAAAGAAAGTGAAGCATTGGCGCAAAAATAATGGGGGTGAGGTGGAAGAAAAAAATCATTCCAGGCTGAAGGAAAAGCCAGTGTTGGTGTCCTGAGGCAGAAAGAATAAGAAAGCCAGTGTTCGTGGAGTGAGGGTTGTAGAGACTGGGAAGGAGTTGAAGAGAGATAGGCCAGTGCATATCACGAATAACTCTGTCATCCTCGGATAGGAGTCTGCTTTATTCCAAGTGATGGAAACCACTGGGTAGAATGTAGAACGGGATAACGATGCAATCTGATGCATTCCTGCACAGGTCACATGGCCGCCGTATGCCATAAGACTGAGCTGTTGAGATAGAAGATTAGAGTTTCTTTACCCAGTTCCCTAATCAAAGTCAGTTCATAGACTGGGAGCCCATTGATGGAAGGGGAGTTCAGCTCCCCTTGAAGAACTGCTATGGACTGACTTTTGTGTCCTCTCAAAATTCATGTGTTGAAATCCCAATGCACAATGGCTAATTCCAATGGTATTAGGAGGCAGGGCTTTGGGAAGCTTAGATTATGAGAGTGGAGCCCTCCTGAATGGGTTTGTTACTTTTATGAAAGAAACCCCACAGAGCTTCCTACCATGTGAGGATGTAGTGAGAAGTAGACAGTGGACAATCCAGAAGAGGAAGAGGGCCCCCACCAGAACCTAAGCCCACGGGCTCCTGATCTTGGAATCCTGGGCTCCAGAACCATGAGAAATAAATGTCTATTGTTTGTAAGTTGCCCATACTGTGGTATTTGGCTATAGCAGCCCAAACTGACTAAGACAAGAATGTTCCAGTTTATCTGTTAAATATGTGGCCTTCTCGTAATTAACAGGCTATGGGGGAAAAGGGAGTGCCCAGATTTTCCAACAAGTACCGGATCAAGGTTGTCTGAGCTCTCAGGAACACCAAGAGAAAGAACCTAGACATCATCACATGTCTGCAGCTAGAGTGGGCCTTTTGGAGACTAGGTGATACATGGAGGTCTGGCCCAAGTCTGTCCCCTGGTGGGGCCAACACATGTTCATTCCTGGGCACATCTATGTGGATGCTGAAGTCACTGATACTAGGAATAGCGACATAGAGAAAAGTATTGAAACCAGTCAGAGGATAAGGGGTACTCACCAGGTGGTGGGGAGACTATCGCTAGAGGGGATGGTAGCAATGGGACTGGTCTGATGATGTGGGCTTCAACAGCACTGGGGTTCTTAAGGAAGAAGAAATGTCTGGAAGTGGGAGTTTTGAAAAGAGGGGCATTTACCTCAGTCCAGGCCCACTCTGGAAAAAAAGAGCCACCATTTGATGAAACTATAAACTAACACATGGCACCATGAGGTGGGGGCTGTGAGCTGTGTACCACACGTGTTCTGTCTGACAAGTCACTTGACCCTCTTGTCTGACGGCTTCCTCACTGGTTTGGTTCAACACCAGGAACCAGGAGACCTCAGAAACAGAATGGAGACTGTGCACTCATTGCTGTTCAGGTCAAAGTCTAAAGAAAATGCTTTTCAGTGCACCCTGGCCCGCCCCACCGGGGCCCCCCGGTAATTGAGAGCATTAATAAGATAATGTTCAAAGGGCTTTAAGCTCACTGGAAGAAAGGCGGTCCATAAACACAAGGTGCTTAGATTTTGCACAGGTGTTCCCTCCCTCGGCCCTCAGTTTCGTAAGCTTTGTCACACCCATAATGGATGTCACACCCAGATGGTTAAGGGGAATTCTGTACGGTGGGTTCCTTCCTCGTCTCCTCTTCCCTGAGTACATCCTGACTTTAGGCCTCAAGCGGGTCTCAGGTACCACTCCTTAACAACATCTCTTGTGTTCGCAGAGACAACAGAAGGATTAGTTAGGCCAAGCAGAAACCACTCCATGGAAAGACATTCCACTCAGTTTCTGCAGCATAGACACAAATACACATACACAAACACAGATCCATTAGATGCTTATTGGTACTCTCTCCATAGACACGTGTATATATGTATATAGAGCAAATGACACGCAACATGCCCCCCAAAGGGGGACAATACTGGCTTCTACTCTCCACTAAGGTACTGGTGAACCTGGGAGCCAGGCCGAGCTAAGAGGTAGATGACTCTGCTTCTCTGTTCAGATCACCTTCTTCTGCTCCACTTTTGATCTGCTTTGGTGTCACTTGCTGGTTTAGATTCCATCCTGACTCATGTGGATAATTTAACCTCTCGACCACACTCAGTGTTTAGACTTTAAGAGAGAGAGACTTCTGCTGTGTTCTTTCTCTGTGAGCTTTGGTGTAGGTCATTTTGACGCTGGAATATCAAAAGGTGTGGGTGTCCTTTGATGCGCACTGAAAACTAGCAAATGGTAGTGCTCTCCAAACAGCCCCCAGATGGCCGGTCTCCACTCCGCCTGCAGAGGTGGAAAGGGCTGTCATCCGCTGTGCCATTTTGGGTGGGTGTTTCACTTGGTAGGCTGCATGCTGCCTGAGAAAGTCAGGCTCCCCCAGCACTCACGAACTGAGGGCTCACCACGGGCCTAACCCTGGGTTCAGACTTGTCGAAACACTACCTTCTTTTAATTAGCTTTTTCCGTCACCCCACCAAACATCCTCCTCCTTAACCTCCAACCTAAATTGTGGTTGACAGTTCTGCTGTTGCCTCTCTCGGGTCTCATTGTTTCCCTGTGAACTGCAAGACACATAACTGAGGGTTTTTATGCATTTCCCAGCATTTCCTAAAGAGAAGTTATAGGAGCCAAATGCAGGGTATAGGAGCCATAGAAAGTAAATTCTAAGCCCTCCTGTTCTCTTTCTAGGCCAGAGCTGTGCAGTCAACAGCTCATTTGGGGAGACTCTGGGTAACTGCTGGGTGTTCAACGGGGAAACTAGAGTCTGTCTTGTTTCTCTGCCACCATCCTGCTCTCACTAAGGCCCCTCCATGTGCATAGTCTTCTCTGTATCTGTTGTTGCTGGGAGGCTCCAAGATGTCTTCCTGCCTTCCTAAAGGGATCTCTCCACTTCCCTATAATTTCATGCCTTACTGTCAGTGCTAAGGGCTTGGGGCTATCTTCTACTGTGGCTGTTTGACCTTTCATTAAAGGGAACTGCCACCACCACTCTGTTGAGTGTGAAATTACCTTCCTAACATGAGGGGGAGGAGGGGAGGAATGTCATGTATAAGGCAATAACTTCCGAATGCGTGGGCCCCAGAGGGTGGCCCAGACATAAACTTCTCCCCTGTCTTCCTACCCTCATTTGACTGGTTGAAGCAAGTTGCTTTGGATGATTCCCCAAGGCCTTAATAAAGTTACAATGAGTTGTACTTCCTTTATTGTACAGTTAGGGTCACCTGTCTTTATTTACTTCTCCCTTTTATTTTTCCCCTGAACTTCCCCCAGGGAGCCGCCCTTTGCATTTCCCTCCTTCTCTCCCTCCCTCCCTCTCCCCCACCCCCAACTCTCTTTCTCGTTCCTCCTCACCCCCCTGCACTATTTCCTTTTGTCTCCTCAGATTTAACACAATGTGTCCAGCTCTGGCTCAGGAGCAGGCTCTTTGTGGTTCATATTTTCAGATCACCCTGTAGTCTCTTGTCTCTTTGCCTGGCTTAATCTATGGGGATTGCTTAGGATGTCCTCTGGAATGTTCTATCATGGCATCTCCAAAACATTTGGTCTCTCTGTGGCCAGTGCTTAGGATTTCCATCTTAAATAGGGTTTACCTTGTCTGAAAACCCCAGGACGAGGAGGCATTTGGGGTCTGTAGGGCAGTCAGACTTCTCCATAGCTTTGAGGGTGGTGATGCTTGCATGGGGAGAAATGTCATAACAATGACAAGAACAACAAAAGCAGGGATGAAAATCTGTGAAAGACCTGCCACCACAGGCTGAGGTGTTTGTGTAAGAGCTGATTTCTTTCCCATCCAGCCGCCGCCCGCGTGGGAGAAGGGCTTCCTTTCTTAGGCTTCCCAGCTGGCCTCCACCAACCGGGAGAGCTGGGTGACTAAGGGACTCCAGATAGAAAGCAACCAGAGTGGTGACCTGGGAAGTCACTTTGGCCACTGATACTGCCAAATAGGACTTTAATCTGATTCATCCAAAATGTATGAAGATGCTAAGATGCCCCAGCCTCTGTGCTGGGCATCAGGGTCCTAAAGATAAATATGGTCCAAGAGGATTGGCTGGATTTGGTGCTCCACAGGACTTGGAATGGTGGAGCAAGGGTGGGGTAGAGGATGACTCCCAGCTGTCTGGCTTAGTTGATTAGGAGGAAGGTGGTGATGTTAGTGAACAAAGGGACCATACAAAGAGCAGGTTTGAGCAAGGTGGGGCAGGGAAGGAGTGGGGAATGATATGTTTGGTTGGGTAGATGATGAGTAGAGCACAGCATAAGGCATCCAAGTGGAGATTCCAGAAAGTGGTGAAAGTATAAGTCCAGGGTTTACCAGAGAGACCTCAGAATTGGAAATTTGATCTGGAAGTCATCCATGTCGATAGAGCCAGTTACTAAAGTTGCTCTGACTTTACGCTTCCTAATATGGATAAAGGGAATACATTTCTGCTGTGAAGTAATATAAATGTATATATTGGTCTCTCACTCTGGTTCTTCTCACAGAGCTCCTAAAAGCATTGAAATTTCCTAGCTGATCAGAAGTGCACCAGGGGCATCTTTTGTTCTAATATTTATTCTTCGACTTGGTTCCTGATGCTGAGCTCCTAAATCCTTTGGATTCCTGGGTGATAGGAGTCTTTTTTTTTTCTATGAGGCAATTCATGGTGGGCTATTCAGTAGCCTCAGGATGGGGACTGGTCACCAGAAAGACCAAGCCATGATTAGAAACTTAGAACTTTCCACTCCATGCTCCATACTTCAGGAAGGGGAGAAGGGCTGGAGCTAAGTTAATGATTAATTATGCCTATGTAACGAGACTTCCATAAAAGTCCCCAAAGTACTGGGTTTGGAGAGCTTCTGGGTTGGTGAACATATCTCCATGTTAGGATCAGACAACCTGGTAGATAGGGTCAAAATTGAATTAAATTGCAAGACACCCAGCTGGTGTCAAAGAATTGCTTTATGTGTGGAAAACCCACACTTCTGGTGTTGGAAGTACTGTGTGTGAGAAAAAGAGAAACACAGGAGTGTTTTTCCTTTATATCTTCCCTGATAAACTCATGGGGTTATTGAAATAATCTAATGACATAGTTTACTTGAAAGTATTTTTAACATGCAAAAGGATGCAATTATAAGATCTTAATATTATTGTTTGATCACTGTGTTTATAATATGACACTAAATATGGAGTGTAAAGTGAGAAACCCTTCTCTCAAAGAGCTTGCAATTAATGAAGGGTCTGGAAAAAATACCTGTGCCTTCAAAACAATGAGGAAGATTCTAGGATTTGGATTCTCCTAGGATTTAGGTGGAAGAGAGGGGTACCACATGGGAAATAAATAATTCCTGGTGGGGAAACGGTAGTGATTGAGCTCTACTTCATAATCAAAAGCCTATGTCCAGGGTTGTACAACTGTTAGAAGAAGACTTTGTCGAAACTGAGTGACTTTTTAAGGCTACCTTCCATTCTGCAGGCAATTTGTAGGATGCCTTCTCTATTTGGAAGATGGCCACTTTTCAAAAACGTTGAAACACCCAGTCAGTACCTTCTACACAGGGATTGATAGTGTCTGTTGGCAAAGCGTAAAAGCCATAGCCAAGACTGCCTACATAATTTGTGGGGCTCAGTGAAAAATGGAAATAAGAGCCTCTTGTTTACATATATTTAAGAATTTCAAAATGGTGACAGCATAACACTAAACCAAGTGGAAGATCTTTCTAAGTGTGAGGCCCTGTGCTACTGAAGGATGCCCACACATGAAGTTGTGTATGTATAGTATTTCTAGAGTCTACTACAGGGACATCACCTGGGTCACCAGTTGAATTGAGGGAAAGAGCCTGAATCTCCATGTATTCAATGAGAAATTGTTAAATCATCACACCAACCATCTATTATGTGTTGGACCAGCGGAGGGGTGGGCACAGAGGTTATGAGACTAGGTAAAGCTCTCTTCTCTTGAGAAGTGCATTTGCTTGCTTAGTAAAAACAAAAACAAAAACAAAACATATATATATATACACACACATATATATATGTATATATATAAAATAGTATTGTTTGGTCATTGTGTTTATAATATGACACTTAGTATGGAATATAAAGTGATAGAAGATGAAACCCCTCTGTCAAAGAGCCTGTAATTAATGAAGGGTCTAGAAAAAATATCTGTGCCTTCAAAACAATGAGGAAGGTTCTAGGATTTGGATTCTCCTAGGATTTGGGTGGAAGAGAGAATATATATTCTTGTCCAAGCGGTCTTTCCATTAGCAAGACTTCCCATAGCATGAGCCATGATGGGGTCATGGTCATAAGGAGATACTGGTTCCCTGGGGGCAACCAGGTGGGGCCATGACTGTTGAAGCCCTGCCTGGTCCCTCTGGCTGTGAGCACTGTATTTTCTATGCATGCCACTGTCTGGACAAGTCAGGGAGTCCTGGGTTCCAGCAAAATCCTCTCTAGCACCAAGGTTGCTCAACCATTAAAACTCTCTCACTCATATTCACGTCCACCCTTCCTTCAGGAATTTCATGTGGTTCTCAGGGATCTTTTTTATTTTCCTTTTCCTTTTATTATGGCATTTTGGGGCCAAGACACAGGAGCCATGGTCAGTGGGCCAGACCACAGCCTCACAGAGCATATTTCTGCAGCTCCTTCATCTTTTCAAATCTAGGCAGAGATTTGAAATCTAGAAAGGATTTGGCTAGTCTTTTTTCCTCCTAGAGGAAAGAGACAATGTTAAGACCAGCCTGAGGAAGGTGATGGCTCTTAAGACCACGTCCCTTCCCCGATTCCTTCCCCCTCCCTCGGCATCTGGACGATGTGATTCTGCCCTGTGCATCCTGTTATGACCCTTCTTTCCTCTCTCCTCCCTCTGTCCAGACTCTCCCCACATGGCATCGTCTAACCTCTACATTGCTTTGTCCCTCATAAGACCCCTTTCTTCAGGCTGAGCTTTGCCATCGGGCCATCAGTCTATTTTGAATGAATTTATAAGCCACAGACCCCCAAAACCTAGTGCTGAATTTACTGTCGGCGGTGGTGTTGCCTGCAAGTTGAGAACTGGGAGAAGAGATTTCTCAGAGGCTGTGATACCCCAAGAACTGGGCCGCTCTTGAAGAGTCTGATTTTTAATCTGATATAAATTGTGTATATGACTTTGTTTCCCCTTTTGCGTGGATGGCTGAAAACCAAATCTGTTTAGGATTTTACAAGCCTGCCTGGTACTCAGAAATTTTTTCTAGAAATAATTTGACATAACTCTACCAAAATGTATGGGGCTTTATTGCGTGTTATTTGAATACTGACCTTTCCCTTGTCTTAACTTCTCCTTCCCTTTTTTCTTGTGATTTTCTATTTTTATATTGATGTGATACTTGTATCATGTGACTCTTTTTAGAGAGGCAAAGAAATAAATGCATTAACAACCGACTGCATACAGAATAAATGAATTTTTAACTAGTCTTCAAAAACCCTCTTTTTGGTTTTTTTTCCCCCCACACTTCCCTTCCCATTCCACCTGTTCCACAAACCCTTCACAAAGACTGCAAAACACTACGCTTGATATGCCCATGAGTATTTGAGGAAGAGTAACCTAGGAACACGTGACTAAATCATCCAATCACACGAGTCATCCGGTCAGTGGCTTGCTTGTGTTTTGCATGAGGAGGCACACGTGGGCATGCGGGAACATAAACTCCATGAAGGGAGAGAAGGAGTGTTTTCTTTGATTAATTCCAAGCATCTGCTCCATTTCTGACACAAATGTAGTGTGTGGAAGATGAGGAGGGTGGGGCTTCCGTAGGAGGCTGTGAGAATTTCCAACGGCTGTTAACAGCAGGATAGACAACTAACTCTGAGTTTAAGATAACTTAGTTCCAGCTTTGTGACCGGGGCTAGAGGAGGAACAGGATGAACCGTTAGAATCATTTTAGCTTCCCAATTTATGGGCTGGAGGTGGGGCTGCACTCAGCTGTAGCTGCTGTCCTGTGTGGCATTTTCCATTAATTTAAATCTTGCTGCTGATACAGGGCAGATGCATCTCACTTTGTGCAACATCTATGTTTCTGGGCATTTCCATGGGAAGTGAGCGCTTGCGCAGTAATTGGTGTCATTTAACACACAGGTGGGCCGCTCTCAGTTCAAAAGAACCCTGGAGTGAATCCTTTTGGAAGCCACAGTTCCTCTGTGACTTAAGTAATCGCATTCTAATTTATATTTTCTCTTAATCTGGATTGTAACTTAAGGAGTTGCTTTATAAAATCTTTACTTAATGTAAGTAAATAAATTAGTGCATATCCTATAATATTTTCCCCAGGGGCAAAATGATCAGAGATGGGTCATACTGGTAATGATATTTTAAGTCAATGATTTAATCATAGCCTTAGAAGAGATAGGGTTGTGAAAGATGTCTTCTCATTAACTTATAAAGCAGGGACAGCCAGAGTTTAGGTTGTTCATCTAAGAATGGCTCACCTGGCTATTGCCCTGGTATGTCCTGAGTTCTTTGATGAAAGCCAGCAGAGGACTGTGGGGGATGCCACAAGAGGACATTGGTTTAAACTGTACCTTGATTCAGTCACTTGTCTTAAACCTGTTTGACCTTGAGCTGGCCTCTTAAAATCACTGGGTTTCAGTTTCCTCAGCTTAAAAATGAGCTAAAATATTACATAGGCTCTCTGTTGAGAATATGGAAGGACAGTTTTCATAACACACTTTATAAAGTGCCAAGGACAAAGCATATTAGTCATAGATAGAGGACAGGGTGGTTTTGTTTGTTTTTATTATTTTTTTTAAATTGACCTCTTCTTTTTAAACAGTGTTCTCTAGCAGCCTCTAATTCAGGCTTTTCTAATTGAGCCTACCCAGCTGTCTTATTTTTTATTTATTTTTTAAAAAAGATTTTATTTATTTGTTTGACAGAGAGAGACACAGCAAGAGAGGGAACACAAGCAGGGGGAGTGGGAGAGGGAGAAGCAGGCTTCCCACGGAGCAGGGATGCAGGGCTCAAACTCAGGACCCTGGGATCATGACCTGAGCCGAAGGCAGATGCTTAACGACTGAGCTACTCAGGCGCCCGTTCCTAGCTGTTTTAAAGATTACCTGGAAATTAGCAATCTTCTTTAGGAAAGACCACCTTTGAAAGGATGTACAGTAAGAAGGTTTTCTAGAGAAGAGAAAGTTCGCCCTCTAGTGTGGCCCATGAGAAAGACAGAATATGAATTAATGAACCAGTCACAATGTGCTTTTTGAAGAAACTGCTCTCCGAATTATTATTTTGTTCTGCCCTTTGAATTGAAACCCTTGCTCTTTTACTAATTTAGCTTGGCTACTAGATATTTACTTGATCGTTCTTCAAATGATCTCTTTGTTTTATAATATTAAATATTCTGCTGACTTTTTAAGCCATTGAAGACAGTACAATTTTCAGAATTAGTTCAATTTTATCTTACCGGATAGTATTTTTATAGTCATAGTTGCAGTGTGAATGCTAAGCAGAATCTTGCCTTGATTTATCTTGCTTTGATTTGATTTCAAATTAAATAACCTCAGTCAAGATTATGAACTATAGTGGCTGATGCTGTGTGTTGTAAAAGTCTCTGCTCCTGGTGGGTAGACGAATGGCAGAGAGATGATCGCTCTCATAATTTCAGAATAATGATAGGCATTTAATCACATTAGCATATAATACAGATACGTGACATTTTTCCCCATGGAATTACTGGTTGCTCATATTGTTTTAAATTGACATGGGCACATCCTCCCCAAGCTTTGAGCTTTATGCCAACATCTTTCATTCCTTTTTGGCACACCTCAATAAGGAAAATATAGCAAGCGTAAGTTTCATAAGGTTAAATGTACAAATATTTCACTATTTTTATTTTTCTATTACCTGACATAATAAGTATCTTGATCCCTATGTTTGTCTTTTAGCAAAAAATGTGACCAAGTCACTTCCAGGTCTGGGGGAGCACTGGAGCTGGCTTGAACCAGCAAGCAAGAGCCAATTGTTCAATTTTCAGGAATTATACACATTGGTTGTTAATACACATTAAATTGTATAAACTTAAAACTAAATAAATTATATCAAAAACAAAGATGATTAATATGCAGAACTCATCCCTTCCTAATTAGTTTAGGTGGGCATCGTTATATAATGCAGAGGTCTCCCTGCTCTGCATTCACTCCCATATGTCCATCCCCTGCTTCCATTCCTCAGCCCTGATCTTCTAGTCTTTTACTTTAGGTCTCTGTCCAGCTGGTCAGGCCATTCACCACTGCCCATGAGTCTGGCCCCTTCTCTTTCCTCACAGAGTGGATGCTCAGGTGCCGCACCTAACCCTCTGCCCACGAAGAGGGCTGGTCCTCACATTTATCTGCCAAAGCCACCCCTGAGGGAGGCTGGGGGCACACCTGACGCCTGTTTTCATCTTGAACCCACAACATGGAGCTGACTGCTATGAAACCAAACTCTGATGCTCCCCTCTCTTTAAGCTGAA
This sequence comes from Neomonachus schauinslandi, assembly GCF_002201575.2. Classification (NCBI taxonomy): domain Eukaryota; kingdom Metazoa; phylum Chordata; class Mammalia; order Carnivora; family Phocidae; genus Neomonachus; species Neomonachus schauinslandi. The sequence continues at coordinate 177,278,419 of NC_058405.1, read as the reverse complement.
CATACAGCTTCTCCGTGTGGTGTGAGGTGTGAGCTGAGGAGGGCTGCTAGCGTGATGGTGATGGTGCCACGAAAAGTGCACTGGGCCCTTATTATGACCTGGTGGATCTGGTGGGACTCGGCTCATAATGAGTAATTATGGTGTAAGGCTTACCTGTGGTCCCATCTCTAGCAGGGCCAAGCGGCTCAATGAAGATGGTTTTTCAAAAGGTGTAGAGTTCTCCACTGCAGAAGATATGGTCTTGCTCCAGAACCCCAAGGGCCTGTCTGTGGTGTGATTCCCCAACTGAGGTGTGCCGCAGGCTCTATACAATCTTTTTTTATAGAGTATAGTCACTCTGACCCGTCCAGCCTTTGCCCGATTGGTTTTCCCCAGCGGTAGGCTGCTCCCCTGGACCTCTTTAGGGATCCTTTCCTGCTCTGGGCTCCACTCAAAGACCACAGCTTTTCCTCCCACCCAGCGTCCGGGCTGGGGCAGCGGTCCTCGCTGTGGAATATGCTGCCCCCCCAAACCCAAAGAGGCCCACAACATCACACTTTCTTATTTGTGGTAGGGGTGCATGATGCCATCAGCAGCCTTTTACTTTGGAGGGGATGTCTCAGCATGCCCCCAACCCATAAATCTTCAAACATTTTTCAGATGTGGCAGGTTCTGAACCTTCGCGAGTTTGATTTCCCACCCTCTGTAGCACACGTGTGGCCTGGAACATGCAAACCACCCTGTTGCTCATCTAGCCGGATCAACATAATATTCACGTGTATAGTGTATTCTGTTGTTTATTCCATGGGAATGCAAACTGTTTCTCATCCTCTTTTCTCATAGCAGTAGAAAGGAACACCTTCACCAAGTCAACGGCCCCATGTTATTAACGGGAGGCAAAGAGGTTGAGCAGTTGGGGTTGAGCTTACAGTAATCTACAGGTCTCCCCTAGAAGTCGTCCAGGTCCTGCAGGAGCCAGACTGGTGAATTAAATGGAGGTATGATGGGGGCCATGATGCCACATTTTTTCGATCCTTAAGGAGATGTGAGCTCCTAAAACACTTAGAAATTTCCTGGGTGATGGGGCGCCTGGGTGGCTCAGTTGGTTAAGCGACTGCCTTCAGCTCAGGTCATGATCCCAGGGTCCTGGGATCGAGTCCCGCATCGGGCTCCCTGCTCTGCGGGGAGCCTGCTTCTCCCTCTCCCGCTCCCCCTGCTTGTGTTCCCTCTCTCGCTGTGTCTCTCTCTGTCAAATAAATAAATAAAATCTTTAAAAAAAAAAAAAAAGAAATTTCCTGGGTGATGGGAATGACTAAGGTATCTTTTGTTATGTTAATGAGGTGGCTTTTCCACCCCCACCTGAGGATGGGGGCTGGTTGTTTTTGCAGCCAACCATGCAATTAGAGGTTTGGAACGTTCAATCCTGCCCTCTTGACCTCCCGGGAGGTGGGAGGTGCTAGAGATTGAATTCAATCACAATGGCCAATGGTTTAATCATTGTAATGAAGCCTCCATCAAAACCCAAGAGGGTGGGGTTTGGAGAGCTTCCGGGTTGGTGAGCACAGTGAATTTTGCGAGCAACACACAGAGAGGGCATGGAAGCTCTGCACCCTTTCTCTACACCTTGCCCTGTGCATTTTTTCTTCCATTTGGCTATTCCTGAGTTATATTCATAATAAACTGTTAATCTGGTAAGTAAAATGTTTCTCTAAGTTTTGTGAGCTGCTCTAGCAAATGAATGGAATCCAAGGAATGAGATTGTGGGAGAGTCTGATCTATAACTGGTTGTTCAGAAGCACAGGGGACAGGCTGAGCTGGTGACTGGCATCTGACATGTAAGGGAGTGGGCAGTCTTGTGGGACTGAGCCTTCAACATGTAGAATCTGATGCAATTTCTGAGTAGTGTGGGAATTGGGTTGAATTGTAGGATACCCAGCTGGTTGGAAACCACCTCCCAGGGGCACCTGGGTGGCTCAGCCGTCAAGCGTCTGCCTTCCGCTCAGGTCATGATCCCAGGGTCCTGGGATCGAGCCCCGCATCGGGCTCCCTGCTCAGCAGGGGGCCTGCCTCTCCCTCTGTCTGCCGCTCCCCCTGCTTCTGTTCCTGCTCTCACTATCTCTCTCTCTCTGTGAAAATAAATAAATAAATAGAATATTAAAAAAAAAAAAAAAGGAAACCACCTCCTAGTCCACTCTTTGGAATTGGGTCTCAGAGTCTTTAGCAGTTCTCTCACATCTGCCACCCTCTAGGGGTACAATATTGCTTTGGATCTATTTTCTTGGCCAGAGGGGTTAGCTTCAGAGACTTCTACTTTGCGTTCCCCTCTTTGATAGCTCTTATCCATCAGAACAAAGTGCAGACTGCCAGGCGTGTTGATCTCATTTATATATTTTGGGAGAGGAGAAATCGCACAGAGGAGGTCTGGAGACCAAGTGTGACACGCTCCCCCCCCATGCCAAATGTGATCAGAATTCTATTTATTACATGCCCCTACTCTAACAGGGGAAGAAGCCTGGGATGCTTCAGGTGTCTGGGTCTTAATTTCATTTTAGATCACATGTCCAGTCATTCTTGAGATGTCTGGGTAGTCCACTCTCTCCAGCATGGGGTTACACATGAATGACTGTCGATCCCTTTGTAGAAGGACTGGGAGAATCACCATTGTGTGTGCCTGGCATGATGTTGCAGGGTCCTTTCTTCTGGGAGCCTGGTCATCAGCCAGAGGGTTCCAGGTCAGACACCTGGCTCAGGTCTGGAAACTGGGAGAGGGATTGAGTGTTTATGGGTGTGGCTGCCCACAGCCTGCTGGCCATCCAGCCTTGATTTCTTCTGCTAGTACAAACTGAGTAGTATCCTTGTCAGTTGTCCATTTATTTTCTGCCAGGGCCACTTTATTTTCTGAACCATTTCCATAACTAGTGCAGGTAGGACCCCCTTGGCTGTCACTCCAATTTTGCCAGCCATCCTGAGACCTTCCAGACTTCTGGCAGTGAAGACCCACTGCCAGACCCCCGTTGTTTTGGCATCCTATCATTACATTGCTGTCAGGGAACCAAGTAACAGCCTCTCTTACCACCAGCCTGCAGAGGATGGCCACCACCGAGCTTCTTAGTAATGCTGGTGCCTTTTTACTGGCACATTCCTATGGCCTTGGTGTGTGTTGTGTCCTCCTGTGGAACTGGCCAGACGCAGTATGTCCATTCCTGCATGCCCACTTCCCTGAGCCTTTAAATTCCTTCCTCCACCATCTGCCACCACAATTCTGTTCTCTGGGCGTTGGCCATTGCTTTTTCATGCCTCTGGGAGCAAAGCTAGTAATGACTTAGCACTCTCTCCTGGGATCATTGCCAGGGTTGTTAAATCCTATCTCCTGGGACAGACAGATAAGATTCACTTGAATCAACAATTTTATGTCTTGCCGCCCTTAATCAAGCATTCTCAGAATTCAACCCCAGGTGTGCTTCCCCTGCTAGTGTAGTCTTAGTCTTACTGCTCCTTTGGGGTTTATTCTTTTCCAGCCTTACCAGATCAGCACATTCCCCAGCTGGGTTGTGCTATGACTTAACCCTCATTATAAACTCAGCAGCCAGGATCCTGAGAGGGCACCTACCAGTTCTGTTTCTAATACAGTCTCTGCAGAACTTCCCTGAGTTCTAGACTCTTTTTTTTTTTTAAAGATTTTATTTATTTATTTGAGAGAGAATGAGATAGAGAGAGAGAGCATGAGAGGGGGGAGGGTCAGAGGGAGAAGCAGACTCCCTGCCGAGCAGGGAGCCCGATGCGGGACTCGATCCCGGGACTCCAGGATCATGACCTGAGCCGAAGGCAGTCGCTTAACCAACTGAGCCACCCAGGCGCCCGAGTTCTAGACTCTTTAGGGGCCTGGCTCTCCCTTTCTACAGGACTTTGCCTTGTCTCTTGGGACACTTGTTACATTACACAGTTTTCCCCACTAGGCTGGAAGCACCATTAGATGGGCAGGAACAACCTTCATTTGATCTACTAATGTATTCTCTCTGCCAAGTTCTGGGCCTGACATGGATATTTAATGTGTGGCTTGAATAGGCCTCCTCTGATAAAGGCCAGCAGGTACCGAGTGTTCACACGGACGAGGTTCTGTTTACGCTCTTCCACGTGTATTAGCTTATTTCATCTTCATCTGAATCCTCTGAGATAGGAACTACCTATTGGTTCCTATTTTGCCGAGAAGGCTGCTAGCTCGCCCTCTACCTGTATCCTCACAGCAGCCTATATATGCCATTGTCATAGTAATCATTGAGTTATGTCCCTTGAATTAGCTTCTACCTTAGACTTCGAGCGATATGTATAGAAATCCAATAAACTTTTTTGTGTGGGTATTTATGATGGGATGAGTGAATAAATTAAGTCTCAGAAATTAACTAGAGGGGTTTAAACATTTTATAATTTCACTCTTTTTGTTATAGGCACATTGCATTATATATTGTTCTTAAGTCACGTACGCCGTTATAAAGAAAGGTCAGATCTTTTAATTTGAAGTTCATTAAGCTATTATTGTGCTCACCTTTCCAATCACTTGTGACTAGTAAACAAGCCATATGTTTTATGGACCAGGATATGTAAAACTTTATTCTACACGAGGAACACGTTCCCTTTATGTGTGCCCTCCTCCTCTTGCAAATGCAAATCAATTTTTTATGTCTGTCAAATACCAGCACACATTCCAGTGACTAACAGCCCAGTGTTAATGTGATGAAAGAAATTAATTTTAGATGTGTTTGGAGTTTAAAGTAATTTGTGTAAAAATAAGATCCTGCTGTGATTCAACTATTTCCTACCAATCTGAAATATGCTGCTCTGGAAAATGTGTTATTGGCACATTTATCATAGATCACAGCTTATTATTTCAAGGGCTGACAAGTGTCTCGTTGCTCATTTATTAGGGAACTGAGCCTTAATCATATCTGTGGTTTTAAGAGTTTCTGTCCTATTAGATTTGTGACTTTTTTTTTTACAGAAGAATTTTAAAAGGGAAAGATCTCCCAGACCTGGAACTGAAAGGATGATAATTTTATAGAGTATTAAAAAAGAGTTATAAGAACTCACCTACATAAAAAGGATGGCTCCTATTTTATTTTTATATCTGATGAACAAACTCAGTTTTTTAATTCCATTTGGTAGTTTTAAGCACAGTTATATTCTGAATTTGTAAAACTTCCTGCCTTCTAGAAATTTCACAACACTTGCCTTTTCTTTTCTTTTCTTTTTCTTTCTGGATTTCCATACAGATAAAATAGGTAAAATAGTATAAGTTAGAAACACAAAACCAAGAACAAAACTACATGACCAAAAACAGTACTTTTCAAAATGTTGTACTTCTTAAAACATTTTTTTTGTTTAATTATTTCAACAAATATTTGAGCCCCTACCTACCACATATCTGTCACTCTTCTGCGTGCTTTAGCTATGAGAAAATGGCTATGATTATGTGCCTAGGGGGAGCTTACATTCTATTAAGAGTAGACATCAAACAATAAGCATGATAAATAATAAAATTATAAACTATATTAGAAGGTGCTAAATGCTATGGGGAAAATATAATAAGAAGGAACGGGAGCATTGGGGCAGGTTTGCCATTTTAAATGGTATCACTCTTAATGAGATGCTGACATTTGAGCAAAGACTTAGCAGAGGGGGAGTAGGTCTTGGATATATCTGGGGAACATTCCAGGTATAAGGAACAATGAGATCCAAAGCCCTAGTTTGTGTCTGTGTCTGGAATGTTCAAGAAGCTGTTAGGAGGCCAGTGTAGGGGAAGCAGGGTCATCAAGAAGGAAAGTCATAAGACAGGAGCTCAGAGAGGGACCCAAGGAGGGTCTTGTGGACCACGATAAGGACTTTGGCTTCTACTGTGAGGGAAACAGGGGAATCAATCAGTCTAAGAAGAGGAATGACAGGATCAGTCATGAGGATGACACTGCTGGGTTAAAACTAGTCTAGGGAGGAGGGAAGCCTGGAGACTAAATTACACTGACTGAGGAGGAAAGACTGGAGAATTTATCCTCCATCTTTGTCACAACTGATACAGTGTCTATGTCTTTTCATGACCCCAGCTTCTGCTGAGTGGTGGCTTCGACTCTCATTTGGGCTCCTGGTGCCTGTTGCGCCATTTCTTCTCCTTGCCCCTTCAGACCTAGGGCTGGTATTCACTTCCTGCTGCTGATAGTCCTTAAGGAGCTCAACATCCATTGTCCGCACCCTGTAAAGTTCCCTTCATTAAGCTTTCCTTAGCTAAACTCTGAGAATGCCATCTGTTTGTTGTTGTTGTTGTTGTTTTTTGCTGGGACTCTGGCTGATACATGGGAAGGGCTCAATAGAGTTGCTTTTAACTACATAGTATAATAAGCTAATAAATACAAACTCCCATTTCTTCCTCCTCTTCCTTTTTCCTAATATTTCCTCACTGGCTTATCTCACAGAAGATCAAGGAGAAGTCACTGAGGAATTGCACATTAACCTACAAAAAAACAGTTCACAAAAATATGATTCTTATTATTATACAGGAAGATATAAAGACTGTCTATAAATAATATTTATTATTTGAGTTGAACAATAAATGTCACCGAGTTATTCATCTCAGGAAAAGATATTTGTTAAAAATGAGGCTCCAAAATGCCATCCCTGCTTACAAATTTATGAGGAAGAAATTCTAGAATGTTGTTCTGCTGCATTACTCCACAAAATAGTCCTGTGTATAGAGTCTGCCATAATCGACAACCTCCATTCTTTTATTCATTCAATAAACTTTTATTGAATATCTTTTATATGCCAGCCGCAAAGATAAATACAACATAATTACTGCCTCAAGGATTTTACAGTCTTGAAAACTATATTGATAGATAGTTCCTATACAGTGTGATAACTGCTTTGATTGAGGAGAATACAGACACAAAGAAGCACTAAACAGGGGAAATCAGGAAAGGCCTCCCAGCCCAGCTGACACTTGAGATGAATGCTGCAGGATGGGTGGGAGTTAGTTGAGTAAAGGAGGGTGGTTGGAGGACAGGAGCTTTGGAGGGACTCCCAAGGGGCTAGAGATACGGGTTTTGACATCTATAATGTATAAATAGATGTGAATAAAACCAAGGATGTGGAGGGGGTCTCCCATGGAAAGGATTAAGAGCAGAACCAAGGAGCAGAACCAGTATTTGTAGATTGGGACAATAAGGAAGCCAACAAAGGAGGAAGCTAGCAGAGAGGCTGGAGGACATCCAGAATAGAAGGGAAGGGTTTAACCATGTCAGGCATGACTGTAAGACCAAGGATCCTGACCGAGGGTTAGTTTGGATGGTGTAAAGTTGAAGAGTGGAATATGGTGCTTGTAAGTCAATAGTTTTGGAGGGGGGTTAACCATGAAGGGAGTGAGAGAGACAAGGTATGGCTAGAAGAGACACCAGGTAATTCAAAAGTTTTCTTTTTCTATGTTCAGAAAGATGTGGATATCTCCAAAAATGTGAAAAAAAAAAAAAAGAAAATAGAGAGGAGAGAGTAAAAATACAGGATAAAGGGGGAGCTACTATGAATTAAAATCTCTGAACTATCCTTCCTGTTAGGACAGAAAAATAAGACACGGTTTATTGGAGACATTGTATGTTGAGTTTTATGATGCTGATTTTCTTGTTCTTATTTAACTTTCAGATATAGACTGTTCATTTCTGAGGTCCAGCATATTGTAATACCCACCCTGGTAAGCACTGTGGAATTCAAAGGCAGAGCAGGAGAAATCCCAGAAGTACCTCGTTCCCTCTCCAGCATCTCACCCAAGAGCTTTGGTCTCTGTTTGAACAGTTCCAGGAATGGGAAGGGCAATACCTTGATAAATCTTTTCATTTTTGGACAACTCCAAAAGTTAGAAAAGGCTTTCTTAGATTATGCCGAAATATGCCCTCCTGCCTTTTTTCTCCAATTGTCTTCATTTTGTCTTAGGACCCACACTCCACAGTAGTGACTTTAGAGTCCTGTTTTTTTCCCTTCTCCAGGTTTCACATGCTCTCTCACTCCCACTGCTATTTATGTGACATTGAGCAGACCCTTCTTGATGTATAGTGTTTAGAATTGAACACAACACTCCCTGTGTGATCTGAGAAGCCCAATCTAGAGCCAACTGTGCCCTCTCAGCCTGTAATCTCTGCCACTGCCTGTTTTCAACACTGTATTCATTGAATCCCAACTTGACCTTTCCTGTCTCAAACTCTTGGCTTGGAAAGTTTAGAAGTTTGTACAAACCAAAGGCTTTAGTACCTCAGATTTTCTTACGCCAATCCCCTTTCTCATTTTAAATTGTTTTTATACCAAGTGCTGCTATTATTTCTATGCAGAGTTTTTGAGATTGAATTCTTAGACACAAAAGATCAGTGGGCCAGTTAGAGCTGATTCTGTGGAGGCCTTAAAATTGAGGCAGGGAAAAAAGAAAACACTTCCTTTTCTATACTCTTAAGCATAACAAGCTCAGAAATATTTTTGTTACCACCTTAAAAATCTCTGCTTTTGGAGCACCTGGGTGGCTCACTTGGTTAAGCATCTGACTTCTCATTTCAGCTCTAGCCATGATCTCAGGGTCATGAGATCGAGTCCTACCTCGGGCTCCACACTCAGCCTGAAGCCTGCTTGAGATTCTCTCTCTCCCTCTCCCTCGCCCCTCCCCCCTCTCTCCCTCTCTAAAAAAAGAAAAGTCTCCGCTTTTGGATAAAAGCTTCAGCCCTATGCATCACTTGAAGAATTCTTGCAAAGTGAATAGTTCCGTTAAAAGAATATGGCATGCATCATAGTATTAGCCACACTCATTTATATGCAGAAGTCATAGTTATGTAAAAAAAAAAAAAAAGTTAAATATGCAAAATTGAAAAGCCACAGAAAAAATATGAAATTTAACCTGCAAAAAAATGCAGATGGTGAGCCACTGGATTGTTATTTGCTTTGCCTATTTCTTCTGGGAGAAATTCATTAAATGGGGTAGCGAACCCGCTCAAGGAGTAGACGTTGAATTTGCCCTGGATTAACTCTCCCTATATTTGGTTAAGATTATGTATTTATCTGTTTCAGCTATCCCTCTTAGTTCCTCATTGTTCAGGTCCTTCAGGAAATGAGATCTTCCTAAGGAAGGATCTAATGACCACACTCACTAAAGGAAAAGTAATAGAATTTTTGCTGACTTTTCCCACCCCCTCACCATTAGTGCTTCCTTATGATCATAGTGAAAACCTTGAAATATTAACTCGATTAAATGTTTTATAGTGAGAAGGAATTACCATTTTATAGAAGTTGAATTTCTGACCCAACAAGTGTTTTAGTGGGTTGGCAAAAGTAGAAGAGGTGGTAAAAGAATCAATGAACGGAACACAAATCTCGAAGTGCGGACATTGGAGGGATTTTTAACAGTCATATTTTGTTCTGATTAACTCTCCTCTTCCCAGAAGCAAAGAGGATGTCCTTTGCTAGGGCAATGCAGCTAGGACAATCCGTCATCTTTAATAATACCACTTATAATAAGAAAGCCATTTTCAGGCTCTTTTGTTTTAATTAGATGTTGGGTAACTATCATCATAGCTCATTCTATTCTTTCTTCAAGAGCTCATATATTATAGCCTTTGTGGAAGTAGGAGTCTTATTTCATAGACAACTGTCTAAAGTCATTCCGGCTAAAGCATGTAACTTTTACATATTATTCCTTAAAGGAGGAGGTTTTTTAAAATTTTTAAATTTTGTGATATGAGTGAGCTTGCCCGCAAGAGCAGATCAGGGGTGAGAATAGACCCATGTTAGCCTGGCCAGTCACAAGCGTAGGTTTATTTTGGTAGATATCAGAAGCCTCCAATAGTATGAGGTAGGTAAAGGCTATAGGTTTCCTCCCTTACAGCCTTGCAACCATGTGGTATGTTAAAACTTCATACTGAAGTCTTCCACTCCTGCAAGCAATTGTCAGCAAGCAGTCAGAAACCAACCATTTGGCTGGCTCTTCCTCCTCTTGTGGTTAGTGAGGTCCCATTCTCTGTCCTTCAGTCTCTGTCTTTCATTGTGTCACACCATCTGGTAGCAAGTTCTCTGCATGAAAGATTCTCTGGAGGCGGATTTGAAACTATTCCAACAGGAGGATTCAGCTAATCCTCCTGTTGGAATAAGGTGACAGAATCCTCCCTGAAGCTGTGGGATTCAGAACTAAACTGGAGACCAAGGACACCACTTGGAAAGGTGTCAGGCTGCTGGGCTGGCTAGATTCCTATATCTAATCCACTGTGATTGAATATCACTCATTTCACCCATGAAATATTATTTCTAATATTCCTTATGCAGATAAGCAAATTCTATATGTTGATCTAGATAGAGATAGTTCAAGTGTTTATGGTTCAAATGCTAGGTAACCATCATGGGTTATTTATGATTTGGGCCCCTTAAATACTAACCAATTTTCTATCTATCCATCTACCTATCATCTATCCTCATTCATCTATCCTCTGTCATCATCATTATCATCATCATCATCAGATCTATTCATCTATCTATAACTCACACTGTGTATAGAGTAATTTTTAGATAGTATAACATTAAGATTCTTGAGATATTAAATCACCGTGAAGCTTCTACCTCCCTTTTATTTTCATTGTTTTTCTTCCCTCCCTCCCATCTTCCTTCCCTCTCCCCCCTTCCTTTTTTTCCTTCCTTCCATCTTTCCCTCTTTTCTTTCTCCAAATCTCTCTCTCTCTTTCAACTAGTGTTCATTGGATAACTTCTTGGAGATTCAGAAGACCTGGGTTGGAAACCACCCATTACTACTTTACTAGTATTAGGGTGACCAATGGTCCTGATTTGCCTGGGGTTGAGGGGTGCTCCAGAACCTGAAACTTTATTAAAATGGGAATAGTCACAGGCAAACTGGGATGGAACCCTACTTGTAACCCTGAATTATTTAACTTCTAATGCTTAGGTCTCTTACCTTTAAAATAGGATGTGATAGTACCTACCAACTAATGTGGTGGTGAAAAACTAGTAATAGTTGGTATAAGGTGTGTGAAACACGATGTGACAATGTAGAGGACACTTCATTTCCTTGGCATCAGCTTTCTCCCCCAAGGAAAAGACCTGCTGGTTGGATGAATAATTTGATGAGCATTTAAGGTAGAGATAAAATGATCTGGAGGCATGTGTGAGGGGAAATGGATGGCACATAAACTGTTCTCTAGGGGGGATTGGGTGGGGTGGCAGCCTTGCTTTGTCTTGCTAAGTGAACTTCATGCTGAGGGTCTGGATGAGAGGACAATTTCTGGAGGCTCTATCCATGAAGATGGTTGTGTAATGAGAACTGAAATGTCTAGCATGGAGTTGAATGAAGCCTTATATGATGTGTGGTGTATTTTCCCATCTTCCTATGAAATTCTTTCTAAGAAATATACATCACGCCCTCATGTGTTTGCAGTTACATCTTATTGTCTTATTTTTGGTTGGGTTGGAGAACTGAGTCTAGCATCAAAAAGCCACAAGACACGAAGAGAGGCTGCCCTCTGAAGGAAAATGATAGTGCCTACCTCATAGGCCTGTTGTGAGGATTACATGGCCTTTTGTGTATGTGACACCATGTCTAGAGAAAACTCACAAAACAGTGCCTGGTACATTCTAAGTACCCTGTAAATGTTGGGGTTTTTATTATTATTATAATTATTTAATAATAATAGTGATTATTAGAATAGTCTGCTCTCAGTGAACACTAATTTCCTTTTCCCTCCTCTTGGGCCTTGCTCCCACTCTCTGCACATCCCTATTTTTAATTAACTCTCACTGTTGGATTAAAATCTAGATGCTGTTTTTACAGGAACCTCAAAAATTCTGGGTAATGTAACCCTTGTCTATGCTAGAGATACTGCCTCTCCTTGGCTCAGCAGGGTCCTGACAAAGTCTTTCTCCCATGGGGACCAAGGTGATCATTCTCAGAGGCCCCATTTTTTACTTTTTCAGAATTCCCAAGGCTTGGTTTCAGACATGGTTGAATCTCATATATTTTTATAACTGCTTGGTTCTTTTTTTCTAAATTGGAGGAGAGGAAGTAAAAATAAATTTGGTAAGGACATTCCAGCTGACATGTAGAGCAGGAAAATAAGTAATTTTTGGTAGTTATTGGTGTCCTGGATAGAAGCTAAGTCTTTTGACCTCCAAGATCTCATAGGTCAAGCATCCACATTCAGAGCCTCATGAATAATTGAAGTAATTACAGAGATAGTTCTATTAGAAATCCCACTTGATTTATTCAGCTTCTAGGTGTCTCACGTCTGGGTTATTCATTCAGAACTGCTTCTAGATAAAAATGACAGCTTCTATTACCCAAACCCCAGATTTGTGTATTAATGCCTATAAATTTGAGTAATTTAAGGGGTGGCTCTTTCAGTCAAACCCAGAATATATTGTGATCACATAAGAATCTCAAATGTTTTTATATCCTACCCCAAACTCTCCTTGTATAATGGCTGAGTTGTCTCCAGACAGTTCCAGAATGCTACTGTTGAAAGCTTAAATGATAGTGAGTAAATCATACCTAATCAACAATGCAAGGTCAAGCTAGATTTTTCATGGGACTTTATGTTAGCTTTGGTAGAAAGGACCTCCAGGGGCAGAAGGCACAAACATTGTTTGGAAAAAATAAACTCTCCTTGGAAAGGAAATCTGTCTAACTAAACATTGACAACTACTGAATACTCTTTTTTTTTTTTTTTTAGCTTTGTAGCACAATAGTGATCGAAGAATTCTTGCCTAGAATTGGATGAGTTACCCATCCATTCCTGATTTTCAGGGTTTAATGTAGATGAAGTATTTTGGAGGCATAAAAATGCTCATTAAATATTAAACCTAATTCGACAGTCAGAATAGTTTCATCTTCTGTGTTGAAAATCAACCTGACCATTCATGCATGCCTAAAGTCAGAATTCATGACATCCCAGAGAAATATGGAAACAAAGAAGGATCTGTTAAGTGCTTCCTTATGTTTGTACACAACAATAACAAAAAGAAGTATTTTTACATTTTTAGTTATATAAAGTTACATGAAGAATGGGGCTCGTCTTTTTCACGTATAGAAAAGTATCTATACTCAAGTAAAATATTTGTTATTCTCAACCACTTTCTAATAAAGTCAACCTAGCAGTTTTGTCTTACACAACTGTTCGAATGCTTTTCTCTCTCTCTTCTTAAATTCATACTTTATTTTTGAGAGAAGTTTTAGGTTCACAGCAAATCTGAGGGAAAAGTACAGAGAGATCCTAGAAACCCATGCACCCACACATGCATAGCTCCTCCCATTATTAGCATTTCCCACCAGAGTGGCACATTTATTGTAATTGATGAGCCCACAGTGACATGTCATTATCACCCAAAGTCCACAGTTTACATTAGAGTTCACTCTTAGTGCTATAAATGCTATGGGTTTGGACAAATATATAATGATGTGTATCCACTATTAAAGTATCATACAGAATATTTTCACTGCCCTAAAAATCCTCTGGGCTCAGCCTATTCACCCCCCCCTATGCCCTAGCAAGCAGTTTTGCCTTTTCCAGAGTGTCACGTGGTTTGAGTCATACAGTATGTAGCCTTTTCAGATTGGCTTCTTTCACTTAGTAATATGAACCTAAGATAACTCCATGACTTTTTATGCCTTGATAGCTCATTTGTTTTTAGCATTGAATAATATTCTAATGCCTGGACATACCACAGTTTATCTGTTCACCTACTGAAAGGCATCTTGTTTGCTTCCAAATTTTGACAATTATGAATAAAGCTGTTATAAACATCTGTGTGCAGGTTTTAGTGTAAACAGGAGTTTCCAACTCTTTTGGGTAAATAACAAGGAGCACAATTGCTGGATTGTATGGTAAGAGTATATTTAGCTTTATAAGAAACTGCCAAACTGTCTTCCAAAGTGCCTATACCATTTTGCATTCCTACCAGCAATGAATGAAAGTTCCTGTTGATCCACATCCTCATCAGTATTTGGTGTTGTCAGTGTTTTGGATTTTGACCATTTTAATAAGCGTGGAGTGGTATCTCATAATTGTTTTCATTTGCATTTCCCTGATGATATATGGTGTGGAGCATCTTTCCATACATTTGTTCGTCATCTGTGTATCTTCGGTGAAGTGTCTGTTAAAGTCTTCTGCCCATTTTCAAATTGAGTTTTCTGTTTTCTTATTGTTGAATTTTAAGAGTTCTTTGGATATTTGGATAACAGTCCTTTATCAGACATGTCTTTTAAAAATACTTTCTCTCAGTCTGTGGCTTGTCTTCATAGATCTTCTTACTCTCTCCATAGCTTTACCCTTTCCAAAACATCATTTAGTTGGAATCATATAGTATAGAACCTTTTTAGATGGGATTCTTTCACTTAGTAATATGCATTTAAGTTTCTTCCATATTTTTTTATGACTTGATAGCTCATTTCTTTTTAGCACTGAGCAATTTTCCATTGTCTAGGCATATCACAGTTTATTTACCAATTCACCCACTGAAAGACATCTTGGTTGCCTCCAAATTTTGACAATGGTGAATAAAGCTGTTGCAAACATCCATGTGCAGGTTCTGTGTAGACGTCAATTTCTTATACCTTTGGGTAAATACCAAGAGGAAAATTGCTAGATTACATGGTCAGAATATGTTTGGTTTTGTAAGAAACTGCCAAACTGTCTTCCAAAGTGGCTGTACCATTTTGCATTCCTACCAGCAATGAATGAGGGTTCCTGTTGCTCGGCATCCTCGTCAGTATTTGGTATTGTCAGTGTTTTGGATTTGGGCCATTCTAATAGGTATGGAGTAGTAGTAGCTCATTTTAATTTGCAATTCCTTGATGACAGGTGATGTTGAACATCTTTTCACACATTTGTTTGTCATCCATATATCTTTTTTGGTGAGAAATGCCTATCTTTTGTCATTTTTTTAATCAGGTTGTTTATTTTCTTATTGTTGAGTTCTAAGAGATCTTTGTATATTTTGGATAGTAGTCCTTTATCAAATGTGTCTTTTGCAAATATTATCTCCCAGTTTATGGCCATGGATATATAAAATCATGTATTTTTTATAAAAAATATGGAAGAAACTTAAATGCATATTACTAAGTGAAAGAATCCCATCTAAAAAGGTTCTATACTATATGATTCCAACTAAATGATGTTTTGGAAAAGGTAAAGCTATGGAGAGAGTAAGAAGATCTATGGAGACAGTAAAAAGATCATTGGTACCAGGGGTTAGAGAGAAAAAATGAATAGGTAGAGCACAGAGGATCAATGACACTACTCTGTATGATAATATAATGGTGGATACCTGTCATTATATATTTATCCAAACCCTAGAATGTACAACATCAGGAGTGAACACTGATAATGTAAACTATGGACTTTGGGTGATAGTGGTGTGTCAGTGTAGGTTCATAGAGTATAACAGATGTACCACTGTGGTATGGGATGTTGATAGTGGGGTGGGGATAGGGGATATGTGGGAACTCTGTACTTTCCCCTCAATTTTGCTGTGAACTTAAAACTGCTATAAAATAAAGTTTACTAATTAGAAAAACAATACAAAACTCCTAAGCATAATTTATTCTAAAATTTTCTTGAGAAAAAAAAAAAGAATTTATATAACAAGGGTGTAAATATGTCATAAATTCTATTCATAAGTGAAAAACAACATTGCCTTTAATGAGCTATATTTCGGCTGGCATTATACTATAAATTTAGGATATTTAATTAATGTTAATTACAATAATATATTGATAGAGATTTACAAGCAACAAAGTATGTCTTTTTTTAAGTTTTTTTTTTTTTTTTTAATTTATTTGACAGAGAGAGAGAGAGAGAGAGCCAGAGAGGGAACACAAGCAGGGGTAGCAGTAGAGGGAGAAACAGGCTTCCCGTGCAGCAGGGAGCCTGATGCAGGGCTTGATCCCAGGACCCTGGGAACATGACCTGAGCCGAAGGCAGATGCTTAAGGACTGAGCCACAGAGGTGCCCCTTTTTTAAAGATTTTATTTACTTATTTAAGAGAGAGCTAGACTGAGAGAGCACAAGCAGGAGGGGGAAGCAGCAGAAGGAGAGGGAGAAGCAGGCTCCCCGCTGAGCCGGGAGCCCGATGTGGGACTCGATCCCAGGACCCTGGGATCATGACCTGTGCCGAAGGCAGACGCTTAACCATCTGAGCCACCCAGGCGCCCTGCAACAAAATACGTCTTAAATCTGCATTTTTCCTTCTCTGATTCTATTCTTTTTTCTTCTTTCCCCCTCTTCCACTTTTTCTTATCCTCATCCTTTTTTCATAATAAAGCTAAACTTTCAATGTTTTAAAAATGAGAATATTCATGTTTGCATTTTCTATTAAGAAATGAACCCATCCAAAATCTCAGGAGAAAAATCTTCTTGTTGAATACTTCTAAACCAGAAATAAATGTAAATATGCATACTTTTCAGAAGGCACATGTTTTGTGGTTTTTGTGTTCCTAAAATAAAATGACATATTGGGAATTAGATGCAAATAGCTCATCTGAAGAGCAACTCTGTTCTCTCTTGAGTACCATGAGAATAATCAAGGAAGTGACCAATTATCTTGGATTAATATTATGTACTCTAAAGAAAATGAGTAGTTTCTGAGTGCATATGTGCACATGTTTGTTGGGAGAGGGGAATATATGTGACCTGACCCTACTTTGTCTTACACTAATGGATATGGATCTATGTTTTAGACTTTTCAACAGTGTTTTATAAACTGCAAGTTTTGGCTTATTAATGGGTCATAAAATCAACTGAGTAGATTGCAACCAGTGCTTTTTTTTTTAATAGAATAGACACTATCAGAATATATGGCCCTTAGGAAGGGTAAGTAATAAAACATGAAACTTTAGTTTCAGGATTAGCTACTGCATTAAGGTATACATTATATATATATATTATATGTGGGTATATAATATGTATATATATTTTTATTGTGGCTTGCAAGCAACATAGGTTGAGAGCCACTATTTTAGATCACTCATATCTCCCTTTAGCCATTAAGAATAAAAAGTAATAAAGGGGCACCCCGGGTGGCTCATTCAGTTAAATGTCCTACTCTTGATTTCAGCTCAGGTCATGATCTCAGGGTTGTGAGATCGAGCCCTGCGTTGGGCTCTGCACTGGACATGGAGCCTGCTTAAGATTTGCTGTCTCCTTCTCTCTCTGCCCCTCCCCACTGCTCTCTCTCTCTCTAAAAAAAAAGGAATAAAAAATAATATCAATGCTAATACTTTAAATGTACCCAGTTGCCCCTCCCTCCTCTGGACTCCCAGTACTTCATGAATAATATAATCTCATTTATAAAGACGGGGGTCTTGTATACAATGCAGAGAGCAGCTGTCCCGGATGGGAAACGGAAGCCCACGAAAGACTCCTATGAGGGCTGTGAAGGAGTTGGCCAGAAAGCCTTTAAGTGGATGTGCATGAGCATGAAGGTGGAGATGGAGCTAATCACCTTACCTTCTCCTAAATGCATGCAGCCCTCTGTACCACCTGCCCAAAGTATGTGCCCAATGTTTTATTTATTTTTTTCTTTCTTTTTTTATTATGTTATGTTAATCACCATACACTACATCATTAGTTTTTGATGTAGTGATCCACTATCCATTGTTTTCGTATAACACCCAGTGCTCCATGCAGAACGTGCCCTCTTTAATACCCATCACCAGGCTAACCCATCCCCCCACCTCCCTCCCCTCTAGAACCCTCAGTTTGTTTCTCAGAGTCCATAGTCTCTCATGGTTCATCTCCCCCCTCCGATTTCCCACCCTTCATTTTTCCCTTCCTACTATCTTCTTCTTCTTCTTTTTTTTTAAACATATAATGTATTATTAGTTTCTGAGGTACAGGTCTGTGATTCAACAGTCTTACACAATTCACAGTGCTCACCATAGCACAATGTTTTAAATAAATCTAGTACAAGGGAGAAATATCTAAACCTTTCCAGGAGCCATAGAGAAGCCTGGATATTCAAATGTGTATATATATACAGTAGATTTGGATTCTGCTCCAGTATTTCCTGGGTTTTATTTGTGAAACCTCTAAGGATGATCACTAGTGCTTATGTGGATGTTATCTTCATGATAGGTTAATTTAGCAAGAGAAGAGAAAGACAATTGTGTGACATTCATCAGGCTCTGGATTAGAGCGTCCCACTGAGGCTCAGACTGCTCAGCAAAAATCAAGAGATGCTTCAAACGAAGAAGACATACCTACCCATAAGGATGACCGTTTCTCAACTGTTTCAGTAACTCACTGCCTAGCACTGAACTCTTCTGTGAATATTAGTGTTGACTCTCCAAAAGGACGGTTTGCTCTTTAAGAGTTCAAGATTCATATTTCACTTGGAGCACCCTCTATTTGACAAGCTCTGGTGCATCTTTAAATAAGTGGTTGGTGGTTGCTGGTGAAAGAATACCTAGGATCGATAAACAGCTGGGACTCTATGGTAAGTGCTGAACAGAAGAGAGAGGCAAAGCAAGGGAATAGTAATACAACCAGCAAACACCTGTTTAGTGCTTGTTACATTCCAGGCACTTGACATGCTAAGGGATCTGAGCACCCACTTCCACCATGGGAGGGGTGTGTTTCCCCATACCACCAAGCAATGCTTTGATACCAGCTGGGTGTCCTACAATTCAACTCAATTCAGACACTATCTAACTGGACATAGCGTCAGATTCCATAGGCTAAGGGTTCAGTCCCACAAAACTGCCCCCTCCCCCATTTCGGACAGCAGTGGCATGG
Source organism: Neomonachus schauinslandi (assembly GCF_002201575.2). NCBI lineage: Eukaryota > Metazoa > Chordata > Mammalia > Carnivora > Phocidae > Neomonachus > Neomonachus schauinslandi. The sequence goes on along the minus strand of NC_058405.1, from coordinate 177,259,640 downwards.
CTGTGCTTCTGGCCATGGACGGGAGGTTCCAAAGACTCTCTCTTTGGGTTCATTTGCTAGAGCAGATCACAGAACTCAGAGAAACATTTTGCTTATTGGATTACTGGTTGATTAGAAAAAGATATATAATTCAGAAGCAGCCAGATGGAAGAGACATATAGGGCAACGTATGAGGAGGGCTTAGAGCTTCCACGCCTTCTCCAGGAGCACCACTCTTCCCAAATCTCCAAGTGTTCACCAACCTGGAAGCTCTCTGAGTCCAGTCCTTTGGGCTCATTACACAGACATGGTTGATTAAATCACTGACCACTGGCATTGATTCAACCTCCAGCCCCTCTCCCCTCCCTGAAGGTCTAGTCACATGGTTGGCTTCCTGGCAACCAGCCCCCATCGTTAGGTAACCTAGGGGGGCATTCCAAAGTCGCTTTCTCCTTTTCACAACTTAGGAAATTCCAAGGGTTTTAGAAGCTCTTTAGAATGGGGATGAAGACCAAATATATATTTCTTATCATAAATTATAATATCACACGTACATTATCTCCACACAACCCTTCTTAGTTGCAATTACCACACATGCAATTATCTTCACTTTATAGAGAAGAAAATTGAGACTCAGAGGAATGAAGGAATTCATTTAAGCTCACACAGTGGCACAGTAGCTAAACTGAGATTCCAGGTGTGCCTTGCTCAAGAGCTGAGCACGCACTTCTTGGTGCAAAGCAGGCCAATGACCGTGTTCTGTTCACTGAGGCAGGTGGCATCAGGTCCTGCAAAGAGACCCACTATTTATCCACATGTGATTTGGAATAATTCGCTGCTCCTTTTTGAGCCCCGGTCTCTCCTATTAAAGAGAGATAATGATCCCTCCATGGTTGATTTGTGAGACTTCATTTGAGTGAGGGAAGTTGTAGGAAGCATTGAGTCAGTGTCTGGCACGCAGACAAGCCTGTAGGTTAGTTTCTTCCAAGAGCCGGTGTTCCTTAACCTGAAGTATGTCAGTCAGTAGTTACAGATGGTGGACCATGTCCAGGCTCATCCAGAGACTTGCTGGATGGAGATGTATAGTGAGCACTGCTCTAGCTTATCCACTGGCAGTGACAGACCCTTGGGGGTCTGCTGTGGACTTGACACTCCTTTCACTTTGCTGCTGAGGACCTCCAAGCCTGAGTGCACAGCCTGCAGGAACAGGCCAGACTATGGGGGAGCCCTCCTTTCATAGCTGCTGTTTTCCTATTCAATCTTTCCTTGCGCCATTCCCGACACCTTCAGAAAACACAGGAAGCAGGGACTTAGCTCTACTGCATGATGAATAAAAACCCCCTCAGTTGCCTCCTTCTTGACTGTATAGCAACACTCACTATCTGCTTTTTGAAGCTCCAGCCACGGGTATTTTCCTCTGTTCCTTGAACACCCCAGATTCTCACTTCCTAGCCTTTGCACCTGCTTTGCCTTCCATAAGAGGCTCTCTTCTTGGCTTTTTGCACTCCTCACTTCTTCTCAGCCTGCAGATCCCACCAGAGATGCCTTCCTGACAGCCTCATCTATGGGGCCAATGTCTCTCAAGTGTTATTCTCTAGGAATTTACCCTTTTTAATTTCTTTGTTTACTTTTATTAATATTTGAAATTGTAACATAGACTCCATGAGGCCAGGGATGCTTGTCTATTTTGCTCACAGACCCTAGTGCTGTGAACAGAATTTGGTAATTGATAATTGTTGAGTGAGTAAATGAATGCATACACTGGTTTATCTAGATGTTACTTGTCTTCTTTTGTGGGAACATAAGCTCCTTGAAAGCAGGACCTCATCTGTCTGGGGTGCTGCTAACCCCCAGGGCCTAAAAAAGTGCCTAGCACAACAGAGGGACATAATAAAGAGTTCTAATGAATCAACTGAACTTGAGCTCTAAACCTACCAGGCCCACTGCTCACATTACCAGGGTCTAGGGAGGAAGTAGGAATGGACACCTATATACCATATTTAGAAATCAAGTTACTATATTAAATAAAATCTGTTCTGTTCTCCTACCTTGATGGATAATCTTTTGTAATAACCTAGGGAAGCACAATTTTGGATTCTAAGACCACCTAGAATTCCAAAATTACTGAAATGCAGTGGCACGGGAGGAGTTGTCCTTGGCTGGCCATCCACGCTGAAGGCCCACGCTCTTCTCTTTCCACCCATTGAAGATATTCAATAAGCCATGTTTGGACACTTTTGCCCATATATTCAAGCTGTCTGTGTCCTTTTTGCAAACAGTCATCCCCTGGATGGCCCTTAGGCCTAAAGGTCTGCCAACAGAAGGATGGACCCAGGAAAAAAGCCTTGTACAGATCCTGAAAGTGGACTTGGGGCAGCATTTGAGCAGCGAACTCCAGGATACCAGCGCAGGGCTTGGGGGTGGTGGTCCCAGACTCTGGGTAGGCACAGTCCTTTCACTCCGTGGACTCCCTGCCTGAGGCAGACAGGGCCCAGCTGGATGAGGGCAGAAGAAGAGCATCTGGAGTTCATGGGCTTGAGTCTCAGGCAGGAATGTATGCAAGGATGGGGGATTAACTGATCTGAATGTGAGCAGGCACAGAGAATGGAAGGGCAAGAAGAAAGAGAAGAGGTTATCTGGAATGCGTGTGGTTCATGTGGCTGCGGTACCAGCCTCGCCGTGTGGTGAGATCCCTGTCTCCCGCTGGAAGACAAATGGAGAGAGAAGGCCATGCCTGAGAGCAAACAGAGGCAGGATGGCAGGTTTCGAGCTGAAAGGTGATAGGTTGGTCCCAGAGCATAAGTTCATTAACGTTACTCAGATCAAACCAAATAGGTTAGTCCTGCCGGTGAAACTTTATTTCTCAGTAAAACAAGACGGATAATTAAAAAGAGTTCTCTCAGTGACATTCAGTGAAAACTCGAGAGGGAAAAGCACACGTACAGAATGACCTATGCTATTACATGTAAAACTGAGAAGAAATATCCACAATGAACTTTTGGAAGTCCATGCGACTTCTGAGTTTATTCAGAACGCTTTGTAACAAAGGTTAATTCGATGAAAGAGTTTTGATCTTTGAGCACCTTCTCAGTGGGTGAACAATTGAGGAGCTAGCCCTTGAGGAACATATGGGTTTTGAGATGATTTAAATTAAGATTTGTTGCATGCTATTTTAGATTCATGTCTACATCCTGTGCTATTTATTAATTATTTTATAGGTAAGATCTTGAAAACATTTTACTTGGCCCCGGAAAAGCTTTTAAGTGAAAACGAATAGGTGGGAGGTTTCATTAAAAGAAATAATTTAACTTTCTAAATCAAAATTCTGCCCATGCAAATCCTGAGCCTCTTTCATTTTCATTAATTTGACTTAAAGGGTCTTAAAAACTGCATTAAGGTTCCACAGCGTTTCACTCTAATTATAATTTATGTTTCTTTCCTCCTTTCACCTTTATCTTTCAGGCTTTCTTTTTCACTCTTTATTTCCATTTTACCTCTGAGCGGTGTACAAGTCATCACCTTTCTCAGTAACAAGGGTTGCGATAGTCAATAATTATGTGATTTTTAAAAATGATAAGTTCTTCTAATTGCTTTAGCTAATAAAATGACATAGAACTGATAAGCCCGAAACATGCTGCTTAATTGCTTTTGCTAAAGATAGAGTTGGCTGGCATTACTTATAGTCTTTTAGCTTTGAAGAGGCAATCCAAGTGTTAGGGAAAATGACTGAACTCTTGAGGAAAATGGTACTTAGATTCTGTTCTTGTAGGCAGGGGAAAGATATAAAAGAATCTTAAATACAGCTCAGTTGAATGATCCCCTAGTTTCATAAAAATCATTATTTTCTGAAAGATAATAAAGCAAAGCAACCAAAGAAAGAGATAAATCAGATACGATGCAAATTTTTAAAAAATGTGTATTTCAGAGCACACCATCAAGAAAGTGAAAAGACAACCCAGAGAATGGGAGAAAATGTTGGTAAAACATATAATTGGTAAGGGACTTGTATCTAGAATACATAAATAAGTCTTTATCTCAACAATAGAAAGACAAATAATCCAAATTTAAAATAGGGAAAGGAAATAGACATTTCTCCAAATGGAAGAATAAATATTTTTCCAAAGAAGATGTACAAATGGCTTGTTAGTGCATGAAAAGATATGCAACACACTTAATCACTGGGGAAACACAAATCAGAACCACACGAGATACCACTTCACACTCATGAGCATGGCTGGAACCAAAAGGACAGATAATAACATGAGTTGATGAGGATGTGGAGAGGTCACTTTATATTTATACATTTCTGAAGAAAATGTAAATCGGGGCAGCTGCTTTGGGGAACAGTTGGGCAGTTCCTCAAATGATTAAATACAGGATTACATATGACCCAGCAATTCCACTCCTAGGTATATACCCAAGAGAATTGAAAATATATATTGACTCAATTTGTACATGGATATTCATAGAAGCGTTATTCATAATGGCCAAAAAGTGCAAATAACCCAAATATCCGTCGATGGATGGATGGATGGATAAACAAAACGTAGTTTATCTATGCAATGGAATATTGTCTGGTATTATAAAGGAATGAAGGATGAATTCATGTTGCAACATCATTAGACTTTGAAAACATTACGCTAAGAGAAAGAAGCTAGTCACAAGTGACCACATAGTGTATGATTCTACTTATATGAAATGTCCACAATGGGTAGTAAAGATTAGTGTCTGTTTAGGGCTGAGGTTGGGAAGAAATGGACAGTGACTACTCATGAGTATGGGGTTTCTTTTCGGAGTATGAAAGTGTTCTAAAATTAGATACTAGTGATGAGATACGCAACTCAGTGAAAATACTAAAAACCACTGAAGTGCACAAAATTTTTGTAAATTAAATGGATGGATTGTGTAGTATGTGAAGCATATCTCAAAAACTGCTATAAAATAAGACAATTATCTGCTCTTAAAATTTTGTAATTTTTATTTTTGTGTTTCAGGGCCTCCTTGGAGTGTTCTACAGTAACAAATGCTCTTTTAACTGGCTAGCTTAAAAGAGATAGTTTTATTATTTCTACTATATTATACATGCATAATTTCATCCTTTGCTTTCTCCTCAATAGTAAAATTTAACCAAATCCATTTTTAATGACTTTATTTTATGATAAGCTCCATAGAGCAATCATAACTTTAAGGGGATTCCTTTTTTTTTTTTTTTTTAATGCTACCTGAGTATTTAATGTGAGTACTTAATCTGGTTCTTAGGAGTTCTGGAAAGAATTTAAATTTGAATCCACCCAAATTCTCCCCATCTGCTGCATCACTCCCTTATTCACTCCCCTATTCAAGCTTCTATTATTTGTTTCCTGTCCAGAATAGCCTCCTAATAGGCCTCCCCATATCCTGGCCTCAATCCAGTCTACTCTTCACATTGACGCTAGAAATTTTTAAAAATGCAAATCGAATCATGCCATTCCCCCATCATAAAACTCTTCAATGCCTCTTCACTGTTCTCAAGATAAAGATGAAAGCGTGGTCCACAGGGCTCTGCAGGGTTGAGCCTTGCCTGCCTTCGCAACACCATCACCCACTGTCTGCCCCCTTACTCACCACTCCGACCAGGAGCCTCCCTGTTCCCAGGAAATACATGCTTTTGCCACAGAGCCACAACACATGTGACTCCTACTCCTGCACCTCCAGGCTGCTGGTTATCTCCCACCCATGTATCAGATCTCCCCTATCTAGGTTTGCTTCCCTGGTACCATGTTCCTTTCTGCCGTAGTCTTTATCTTAATTTGCAACTACATTCATTACCAACGGGAAAGCAGGTGCTATGAATCAGAGACTGCACTCCAGCCACCACATCACATCATCTACCAAGTACACCACAGTCGAAGACTACAGGTAAGGCCATGACTGGCTTGGTGTCAGGGAGAAAGGGAAGGTCCCTCAGTGGGGATGGTATTCTGACAGGGTTCAGGAGGGTAGGTTTTACCAGGCCGAGACTGGAGTTGGAGAGTGTGTAAGAAGACACAAAGACGTAAAAATATTGTGTTTGGGAAAAAGCAGAAGTTCGATATGGCTGCCAGCTGGACAGTAGGGTAAGTGGTGAGTGCTGGGTGAGGTGGGAAACGAGGCAGGGCTGCGTTTGGTAGGTCAGGCTGATCCCGTGTTGCAAACAGGCTTGCGGGCAATGGAAAGTCTCTGAGGATTTCTAACAGGAAAATGGTTTCAGTATGCTTTTGTTCTAGGAGGATAAACTTGGGAGAAGGATAGAGGACAAGACAAAGGAAAGAGCCCCCAAACAGGAGACTGGTTCAAGAGGGGAATAGTCCAGAACAAGGAGGCCATGTTCTGAGGTCCCAGTGAAGGGCTTACTGATAGGCCAGCATTGGGAGGCTGAGCAGTCAGGGCTCCACCATCTAAGATCAAAGAGATTCCAGCTTCAGAGAGCAGGCCAGACCTCTGGGCAGATATCCAAGTGCCTTTTGGTCATCCTATGAATAAATAAAGGAAAATGTCTCCTTTTCTTGTTAGGTTTTGAGAAATGTCTATCTTGCCTCTAAAGAGGGTTCTATTTGCAGACAAGGGTTAAATTATATTACTTGATTCCCTTTGTCATCTTATCTCTTTCCAAGAACACTATAAACAAAGTGACAGAATCAATTAGTATTCAAACTATAAAAATGTTCTTTCCAGCGGCCTTGTTGGTCATTAAAATAATGCCTTAAAAAACACATATATGTAGGGCGCCTGAGTGGCTCAGTTGGTTAAGCGACTGCCTTCGGCTCAGGTCATGATCCTGGAGTCCTGGGATCGAGTCCCACATCGGGCTCCCTGCTCAGCAGGGAGTCTGCTTCTCCCTCTGACCCTCCCCACTCTCATGCTCTCTCTATCTCATTCTCTCTCTCAAATAAATAAATAAAATCTTTAAAAAAACCCCACATATATGTATACATATAGATTCATATATGTATATAGTTAGTTTGAAAGAGTCTAAGCCATTAGTAAAGCATGAAATATTTTCTCTGCCCCTAACAGTTGCCTTGGCTTTGTAAGACCCAACCTTTCTCACTGGGTGGAAGGTGCCTTTAAATTCAAATTAGTATGATTCTATACTTCTGATCATATTCAGATATTAAAACAGTCTATTCTCAGATATTAAAACTTACTTCTAGTCAACCTCCAACCCTTCTCCCCATTTTCCCAGTGCAGGCCAGATTTGTGGTTACAGCAGCCAGCGAGAGAGTGGAGCTGGTGAGTGGTCTCTTGTTTCTCACCCTCCCTGCTCCTTCTCTTTCTTCTCTGGTATTGGGGAGGAGAAAAGGGAAAGGAATGGTGATCACCGCTAATATGAGGCATGCTCATGAGTTTATAGGCACATGGTGGATGGGTGCAGGTCGGGAGAGGTTCATGGAAGAGAGACTCAGCCTCTAGCAGTTTCCCTGGATTTTGTGGTTGCCTGTCCAGCTCAGCCACATCTCTCCTTTGATGCCCGTGTTGGCCCCCAATCACAGCTCTCTGCTTCACTCAATTCTTTGACACAGCTTGTAGGGAGTCCCATCAAGTTTATTCCATCTGTTCAATTCTGGAAACTAGAGCTATTGCCTGTGAACTGGGATTTGACAAGCTGGTCCCAGATCCCTTTATGATGGAGTGAACCCCAACACCATCTTGCCCTGTGCTCTTCCCTTTTCTTCCATAGCACCAGGATAGGAGATCTAAGCCTGGTGTTGAGTAAACTTCCAATCAAGTAGCAAAATGCTAAGTCCCCTTCTTGCATATACAGGTGAGTATCAAAAATGATGTTTGTGGGGACTCCCTTCCCTGGCACTGGGGAGGGAAGCACCCTCATCCACTCTGAGAGGGAAAGGAAGCCTTGCTTCATGAATTGCTGTATTTTGCCATATTTGTGGTAATTGTCTGACAGCTCTCATGGCAAGACTGTCAGCTGGGTCAGCATCCCCCACTCCATGGCATGGATGTTTCTCAAGCAGAGAAGAGGGGCTCCTTTGAACTAGATTCTGCGGACGTTAGTAACTTTATTTATCTTGTGGAGCCTTTCCATTGTAGACCTCCTATTTTTGGTGACCTCAAGGGAGAAGACAAAAGTCCCAATCAGTGTCTCACACCGTGTATAGGTCTCCCCACTCCCACCTCTTTCTTTAGAGATGTCATTTCTTTTACCTGATGTTAACCTTTCCAAATGGCTCTTTTGAGACCATAGATTCCTACTTCTTCCAGGACTAGGGCAGAGGTCTTACTCCATCTGTTCCATCTGTTTGTCCTTTCTCTTGTACTTTCAACTGCCACCTTTCCTACAGCTTGTAAGTATGCTTTAGTCACTTTCAGCTTAAAAAGAAGACAAAAGGAGGGGCGTCTGGGTGGCTCAGTCAGTTAAGTGTCGGACTCTTAATTTTGGTTCAGGTCATGATCTCAGGGTTGTAAGATAGAGCTCCGGGCTGGGTGGGAAGCCTGCTTAAGATTCTCTCTCTCTCCCCCCACCTCAAAAAAACCAAAAAACCAAAAAACAAAACAAACCCACCAAAAAACAAAATAAAACAAAACAAAAAACAACAAAAAAACAAAAGGAAAAAGTCCCTTTCTTGACCCACATCGCCCTCTACCTGCTTCATTATTTCATCGCTTCCCTGCACAGCAAAATTCCTAGAAATGGTAGACTACACTTTTTTCCCACTGGTCATTTACTCTTGAATGTATTTTTCTAGTTATATCAGAAATTTATTTTTATTGATAAATTTTGGTAAATACAGAAAAGCAGCGAAAAGAAAGTGAACATTTCTCAGCATCCTGTCGCCCCGGGGAATCCTGTCTACTGTCTTGAGATGTTTCCTTCTTTTCCTTTTGCAGCCATCTTCCAGGAGCCACCCTCTTCAGGAAGTCTTTCTCTTTAATCATTCCTTCCGTGCTTTGGCTAGACCCAGGACACATGTTACCTGCACAGGTACTGAGCTCATCTGGCCCCCCATCCATATCCCCCTCCAGGTTGTAAAGTCATTTAGGGGAGAAACGGTGTTTACCTCCTCTCTGTATCTCCAGCATTTAATACAATATCTGAGACACAATAAATGCTTAAATTTTCAAGATGTCAAGGATATGCCTATGTACAAAACAAATTCAAAACTTTGTTCATTCTGATGTACCAGGGCAGGAAGCATAAATAACATCATCTTGAGGGCCAATCCTGATCCGTTTGTGATGGCTTTCTATGACGGTTGTGTTGACAGCTGTTGAAAGTGATCAGCAGTCCCTAGGCCCAGAGAGGGAGGTCCCAAATAGTGTTAGAGTATATCTGAAAATGATTTTTCAGAAGATATGCAATTTTATTAATTTTGAGTGAATACCATCACTATAGATAGGCAAAATGTGGCTCAATAGAGGACCTACGTCATTAACTAGAAGAGCTATTTGCATTTAGCCTCTAAGCAGGGTCGGTCTTTGCATAGATGGTAACTGGAATGTATAGGAGCAGGTGTTGGTGTGTTTTGTCCAGCGCTGATGCACTCCCTTGGGACCCTTATGTATACTATCACTTCCCAGATATTTCTTTTGTATGTGGTGGAAAGGTCTGTGCTAGCCCAGCTCCCTCTTGAACGATGGCAAGTTCTAAATGAATGAATCAGAATTAATGAGGTTTACTGTAATGTCATTCATTTGCAGAATTTTGTGTCCTTCGCTGAGCAGCTGTCTCTGGGCTTGGTGTTTGTTTTCGTGTGAATGCCTGTGTTCATGTTGCCTGTTTGGGGATGAAAACTATGAGGGGTCACAGACATCATCAATTTCACTTCATCACGAGTGGATGTTAAATACGTGAGCTCTGGAGTAAGTCACTGGGTGTGAAGCTCTTACCACTTTGGGCAAATCTTTTCACCTCTCTAAACCTGAGTGCTTTTATCTGTGAAAAAAGAGTTAATAAGGATGGTTAAGCAAGATCAGATACATAAGATGCTATTTTTCTTTTTTAAAAATCATAGCGCTTGGCATGTGTACATGTTAGCTCTATTTACAGCAGTAGCTATAGACCCACCCATTGTAATAATGTGCACGTAAGCCCTTGATAAGTGTTATGTGATATTGTGGAGTACTAGTTTTATAGCAGTTCTTCACTGGGGTTGATTTCACCTGCCAGGGGATGTTTGGCAACGTGGAGAAGTTTTGGTTGTCATAACTGGGGAGGGGCTACTACCGCATTTTTTTGCAGAGGCTAGGGATGCTGCTAAACATCCTACAATGGTACCAGATGACCCCCAACTGCAAAGAATTATCCTGCCCCAAATGTCAATAGTGCCAAGGTTGAGAAACTGCAGTAAAGGTATGAGATCACTTACAGGAGGCATCGTAGGAATCCTGAAATCCACAAATACACCTAAAACGAAGGTGTTTCATTTTTCTTGATGAATATAAAAGGTTAACAGATTTTTTACTTCCTTTTTGTAGCTCTTTCTTGCTAGTAGGTGCTATGTGAGGTATTGTTCCAATGGCTCAGGATGATTTTTGTCCAGTTGCTTTTTAGGTATGAAATGGGCTTCTTGGCTATTCTGGTGAACTCATCCACATGCAGTAAAAATTTAAAATTAAATTATTGGGCATAGAAGGTTTATCTGACCTTGTTATTTATATCTGTTATGAATTTTTGATAATTACCAAATTGCCCACTTCCAGTGGAACCAAAGAAGAGGTAAATTGTTTTATTCGCCTATTTTTTTCCTTGACCAGGGCCAAGTCACAGAAAAACAAGAATTGTGTTTCTTAAAGTGTGATCCAAAGACTCACCAGAGTCTGCTCAGAATCACCAAACAATCCAGTGCCATGAGAATTCCTGTGTTCTACCCAAGATGTACTGAGTCAGCATCTTTGGGGGAGGGGGGGGGAGGTTTAAGGCCCAGGAATCTGTATTTTCCAAAAGATTCCAAGTGATTGAAGGCATTCTAATGTTTGAGAACCACTGGAGTACAATACAAGAGGTACGAAAGGAGAATAGGCAGAACTGAGGTCCTGTGGTCTTAGTTTTTGTATCAGACAGTCTGTGAACCTGGATTGGAATGTATAGATCCCTAGAGCTCACTAGTTTAGCATTTTCTTTTATTTTTTCCCTGGAAAAGGCCTTCAATCTATTCTGTACCTGAAGACAGTAGTTCCATTCTTAATAAAGGAACCTGCTGTTTGAGCCCTTGGTGAAGCTGTTAAAAGGGAATAGCTGTGGACAAAGGCAAGCTGATTCTATATTTAGAATGTTCTGTGGGGCTGAGTCTGTGACAAATTCATTCTGGTTCCTCTTAGAATTGCCTGGTTTGTAAAGCAGAGAACAGTTTACTATATTCTAGCCCTTCAAGCTGGGTAAAACTTAGGGTTATTTATGTGTCCCTTAGGAAGGATGATATATCTAAAAGCCCATTTTCTTCCTTCTTTGCACATTAATTCTTAAGTTAAAACAACATCACACCTTTGGTTCTTATTTTATGAGTTGGTACCCCTTTCCAAGTGCCAGTGTAAAGTCTATGGATGCTAATTGCTAATAGAAATTAGATGTTTTGAGGGAAGAGTGGGAGGGGGAGCAAATTAATTCAAACCTAATTTGCATTCCCTTGCCAAGTTTGAATTGGGACCAATTTGCAAACTGAATTATCTCTCTAGCCTTGATAGAGTTTATAATAATGCTGAAAGTTTCTTAACTCATGGCAGTGCCTTTTTAATACACATTCACAGATGCAGTCTTGGTGGCTTGTAACATATTGCTAATAATTGGGCTAGTAAGATCTTAAAGTTAATTAAAAGGAGGGAAAAGCCCATAAAGTCTGATGCAGCTCAAACTGGTTGGTGTGTAATAGGCTGACCAAGCAAAACTGCAAAGAGAGAAAAAGGATAAAACTTGTTCACTAGTCATTTGCCAATGATGGTCCTTTTTTTTTTTTGTAAAAAGTTACCACTTTTTTCTTAAAAGTGGTAAATTTTGCATCTTTCTTAAAACAATTGATAACCATTTAGCAGAATTATTCAATGCCTATCATCTTGTTTCCTTTTACAGAATTTCATAAGACAGCCAAAGAGGTGACATATGGGTAACTCATCACTTCGTAAAATTGATGGTCCCTGAGAGTCTGGGTCATGTCCCATATCACTTCATAGGTCAGAGGGAACTTGATCTAGGCTGGCTCTCATAGTCCAGTTGCAATGCTCACAGCACCTCTCAATAAAAGGATTCTAGTATCAATATGGTGAACAGTAATATGGCTTCTGTCTGATTTTTCAAAGGCCCTTCAAGCTTCTCCAGTACAAGCCTGCCTTCTTGCACTGCCTTGTGTGTCCTTTTTCAAAGCCTACAGCTTTGTACAAAGTGATAATCCTGGTTCCCATGCTAAGGTGCAGGTGTCCATAACATAAAGAGGGGTAGAATCTTTGTTATGTATGCTCATTTCAATATGGCATCGAGAGGTAAGATAACAAAAGGGACAGATGCCAACTGTTGTACTGTCTATCCATTTGTAGATGGTAACATTCTGGTGCCTCTGCCTGGTTTGGGAGCTGATTTGAATGCCTACTGGTCTTCAAATCCCTCAGAATATTATCTTCTGGCCCAGTAAAACCCAGTATATGACTTATAGTTCTGAAGGTTTTTTTTTTTTTTTCTCCTTTTTGGAAGGTTCTAGATAATTCTGCTAGCACAATACCCAGATTATCTTCCCATAAATCACACTGGACTCTGTTCTGATAATTTCTAGTTTTGGTCTCCTTCTTTAATAACTGGCTTCATCAAAAGAAGCATGCACATGATATTCCAATATGAGCTTAAATTAAATTTCGGTCATCGACATTTTGAAATTCCACTTCACTCCCCACCCCCCCCACCTTCCCATTTTGTGATTGTGAAATTGTGGTGGATCAATAATTGGCAAATTGGCATTTGCATGATAAGCCCTATCTACTTCTCACCTATGTACATATTTTATTTTCTAGCATCAGATTTTGATCTGAGCAGCTTTTGGTGACATATCAGTTCTGGCAGAGGTAGCCAGTTGTCCCCAAATGTCCATTCTCCCATTCTATAGAAATATTTGTGATACAGCCTCTAACTTGTAGCTTAGCCTAGGCTGCTTGGAGTAAAGCTTCCCTTACAACTAAGGATTGCCATGGAACTAAATTCTGGTCAATATGGTGTACGTTGAAGCAGGCTACTGAACTTCTGGAAAGTGCCCTTATGGGGAGGCAACATTTCTTTCTTCTCTCATTTTCTCCATTTTGCCAGCTCAATGTGGGTATGATGGCTGGAACTGGAGCAACCATCTTAGACAGAGGTGATCTAGGGAATGGAACCATGGACTGAGGAGCAACAAGAGAGAAGGAACCTGGATCCCTGGCCCTGCTGAATGCCATACCAGCCTTGGGCCACCCAGTGCCAACTTTTTTTGAGAGAAAGATATAAATACTATCTGGTTTATTTCAGATTTTCTGTTATTGCCAGTCAACGTGAATACTAAGTAATTCATTAGGGTTCCTCAATTCTCAAAAATTCCTTTACAACTCTGCTTCTTAATGTTTGGAATTCTTTCAAAAAGGCCTAAAGCCCATCATCTCACAGTTTGTTAAAAGAATTAATGAACACGAGACCCTGAGGCATTATAAATATTGCCTTAAATATCCACTAAAGGGTGAATTACTTACACCAGATTATTTCAGAGACCATGGTCAATATAGGGCTTCCCATATTGAAACCTTCTTTCTGAAGCCTGAGGCTGGGAGGAAAATGGATCATAAACTTGTCTAGTCCTGGCTTTGTTTTATGAGCACTATATTGATCTCTAGATGAAGGGGAGGGAAAACAAGACAAGAGCAAAAGCACTGAAATCTTTTTCAATTTTGGTCGAATCAAGTAAGAGTATACTATTGACCAACAGATTCCAGATAGTTACTGAGTATCTCTGTTATTCAAGAGTCCATGCAAGGTTCTATACAGGGACCTGTTTCCAAGAAGTGAAATCTAGTCAGGGAATGTCTTACCTTTAGGTGACATATCTTGTGGCATAGGTAGCCAGTTGTCCCAAAGATTCTTCAGAAAGCAGGCCCTGAGATAAGGATTTATGTACTGGTAGTTTATGTGTGAGATGATCCCAGAAAGCATGGGGAGGAAGGGAAGGGAGGTAACCAAACAGGTTGATGTTCTGGGTAACCAGGGCACAATCACGTTAAGAATTTTCTGAGGAGTGGTGCCTGGGTAGATTAAGCATCTGCCTTTGGCTCAGGTCATGCTCTCAGGGTTCTAGGATTGAGTCCTGCCTTGGGCTCTCTGCTCAGTGGGGAGCCTGCTTCTCCCTTTCACTCTCCCTCTGTGCTTTCTCGGTCTCAAATAAATAAAATCTTAAAAAAAAAAAAAAGAGAGAATCTTCTGAGGAACTATGTGGAGCATGCTTCAGGATGTGCCCACCAAGGATGAAGAAGTTGGGGTATTGATCCAGCAACTCTTATCCTTCACTGATTGAGGGTTGCCCTTAAAGGTTTTAACTCATTGGCATTTCTGGCCCACAGCTGTGGACAAGCAGACATGAAGGTACCAGGGATAAAAAACCATTAGCATTTTTAGGAACTGTGCATCAAGCTAAAAGTGACTTCTGGGGTCATCCAATGGGCTATGAGGAAGACACCAACAGCATCTGAAGCAGTCCATCTGTTGCATTGCTTGGGAAACACATTTAGTCTATGTTCTATTATGAGGAGAGAGCTGCCCATATAAGGTTATATGATAAATGCTTGATAGTATATTCTTAGAAAAACATATCACTTTGGGCCATAGTGCTGGAGGAGGGGTTTATGTATGATATGAAAATCACTTTAGCTTAAAGCTGGTTAGGATTTAAACAAGAGGAGGGAAGAGGGGGGAAATGGATACTGAGAGTGAAGCATATTATGGGTTAGGCTTGGATATAAAAATGTGAAAGGTACAATGTGGGAGTTGGTGGCTGAAATCAAAGGTCTAGAGTGGGAGGTAAAGTTGGAAAAGTATTAAGGAATGTTTTTTCAGGGACCTTATAGTTAGGACTAAGTGTTCTGGCTTGACTTCCTGCCAAGATATTCTTTTCTCTTTTAATGGGACTAAATTTATATATAATTAAAATTTTTAGTCCCAATTTAATGGAAAATATTATACGTTCTTACAGGGGTAATTTTAAAGCAACTGCTCTCAACCTTTTTTTTTTTTTTTTTTCCTATCATGGTAGACATAAAAAAAATGATGTTAGCATGCAACCCCTACGTTAGAGATAGGATATTTCTAATTTCCTAAATGTTAACTCCACCCTTTTATCTCTAGTTCAAAGATGCTTATCAGAACGCAAGTATGCAACAAGAAAGCCACTGGCAAGATTGAAACAATCTAATTCACTAAAAAGAAAATAATTAGCAAATGTTGGTCCTTTAATGCTTATAGAATAATAAAGTTATTTGTGATATATTTCAAAGCCGTTTGTGATATAATGGTGTTTCCAATGCAGTGACTGACAGCTAGTGCTTTAAAGTCAAGTTTGCAAATGGATAACCTGCAGGCAGAAGCCACAGGCAGACCTTTTGTGACTGTCCCACAGTGTTGGCCTCAAAGGGATGGAGGGGGCTCCCTTTAACACTAAGGCAATGACAACAAGCTCACTCTATAAAACCAGGAGTCAAAAGGATAGGGAAGACCCAGGGAATTTTGTCAACTGCACTGCAAATCCTCCACTCCAGCATTCCTACATGCAATCTCGCTGGAGCCGAGGAGCACAGTTGCCCCCCCCACCCCCAGATTTTGGAGCATAAGAGGAACACCTGGTTTCTATAGGCTCCCAAAGCCAGTTGGTGATTGGCCTTGAAGTCTGAGAGCTCATGTTCTCCCTTAATTCTTAGGCAATGGCTAGGAAATCTCAATTAGGGTATCTTAACTGCAGTAGCCTTTGTACCTTAGTGAAGACTACTTTCTTTTTCCTTTTTTTTTTTTTTTTTTTGAGGAAGGAGGGGCAGAGCCAGGGAGAGAACCTTAAGCAGGCTCCACACCTGGAGCCTGACATGGGGCTCGATCTCACAACCCAGAGATCAAGACCTGAGCTGAAATCAAGAGCTGGATGCTTAACCAACTGAACCACTCAGGTGCCCCAGCGTAGGCTATTTTCTATTTCTATAATCCTTCTATCAAATATAGTTTACAGTCTCTTATATTTGTAGCTGGAACCAACTTTTTCCCCTCTATAAGAATATAATGAGTATCTTCAAGGCCCCATCAACTTGTGAATCCTTTTTTTTTTTTTTTTAAAGATTTTATTTATTTATCTCAGAGAGAATGGGAGACAGAGAACATGAGAGGGGGGAGGGTCAGAGGGAGAAGCAGACTCCCCGCTGAGCAGGGAGCCCGATGTGGGGCTCGATCCCGGGACTCCAGGATCATGACCTGAGCCAAAGGCAGTTGCTTAACCAACTGAGCCACCCAGGTGCCCCCAACTTGTGAATCCTAGCTGAGGTCACCTTAATGATTTGTGAAGATAGGATCAATTTTGTTGATTGATTAACAGCTGGATGCGACAAACAACAGCTGTGTACTGAAAAGCTTCTGTTGAACGAGGCACGGTTTTAGGTGCTGAGGATACAGCAATAAACTCCACAGAATTCTTTGCCCTCGGTAAGCTTCTAGTTCAAGAAGTACTATCATAGACAGATGGATATTTAAGGTATCAAATGATGAAGGTACTAGGAAGAAAACCAAGCAGGGTAAGGGGAAGCTGGGAGGTGTGTTGTTTCATAGAGAATGAGTGAAGGCCTTTCTGAAAGGGAGATAATACCAGAGCCTTGAAGGGTCCTAGGACAGAGGTGTTCAGAGATTTGAGAGAAAAGTATCTCAGGCACAAGAGCAGTAAATTCTGAATTGGGGGTATGCTTGGCTTTTTTTTTTTTTTTAATTTACAAGGAAGCCAGCATGGGTGGATCTTAGTGACAAGTTAATAGGAGATTAGATTGGAAAAGTGGCTGGGGTCAGAGCATGCAGCACTTGCAGGCAAGAATAGGGATCTTGAATTGTATTCTAAATGATTGGTTTGATCGGGGAAGAGATGTGATTTAAATTATTTTTCAAAAGGAAAAATTAAATTTAAATGTGATTTAAATTATTTTTCAAAAGGCTGCTGTGGGGGCAACAGTCTGTAGTAGATTGAGAGTGGACACAGGGAGATGATGACAAAGCTATTGCAGTATGGTGGCTTGGGGTAGGATGGTAACAATGCAACTGGTGAGAAGTGGGCAGATTCAAGATGGGGGTAGAGCTGAGAGGTGAGGTGTGACATGAAGAGAAGCATCAAGAATAACTCCAGGTTTTTGGCTGACTCTCAGGTGGAGAAGACTGTAGGAGGAGCAGCTTTGGGTGTGTGGGTGGTGGTGGAAATCAAGGTTTGGTTTTGGACGTATTGACTTTGAGATGCTCATTCAACTTCCAAGTAGAGATGTCAGATAGGCAAATATGATGTTCAGGGGAGATTTGGGGATGATGAATTAAACTGAGGAGCCACCAGCATATTCAAAGTCCCTGGGGCTGAATGAAATTATTTAGGAAGTGAGTATGCATAGGGAAGAAGTCCAAACACTGTGTCTTGGAGTGAGCAATGAGAATAGGTGGTTGGATTTGACCCATTCTGGCTTACACAAGAGCAGTGTCAGTGGGTGAGGAAAGTCTGATGGCAGAAGGGAATTGAGAGGGGGAGGAGAGGACATGGAGGCCGTGAATAAGGACCATTCCGTACTATAGAACAAAGAAACGGGTGAAGGAGACAAGGCCATAAAACTTCAGGCTTTCTCTTTCCTTACATTCTCTTGTGGACCCTAAGGTGTGGTTAGGGAAAGACAGCAAGTTTCATGTATAAGGCACATTTGCTTCCATCTTTTTCTTTTTTCAGCTGGCAGCTCATCTTGTCCTTCTAAATTCAGACCCTTGCCACTGTTCTCTGTTCATGGCATTGGTGCTGCCCACTTGTGACACCCACAGGCTATAGCACTGACCCACATCCACCAGTGACAGCCCTGGAGCGTCTGCTTCTGTCTCTGTCTCTCCATCATTGCTGTCTAGGGCTTCTTAGCATCAGCCGGTCCTTGCATTGCATGCGCCTATTGTGCTCTTTGGCTGTAGGAAAGTGAGTGTTTCATCTGCCATTCTGTGTCTTATGTCCAATATTTCATGTCATGCTGTGGGGCAGTGAGAGAGAGAGAGAGAGCGAGTGAGGGAGAGAGAAACGGGAAGGGACGGTAGATTAAATTAGAGAATGTGGCTGGATACAGGTGGGGAGTATTGTCTGCTTCTTGGCACCTGGCTGGGGTATTAAGTCTTGGCTCTATCAGAGCTGTTAGAGTTGAAATTTACTTGTTACCCTCTGTAAATTTAGCAAATCAAATCAATTAAAAAATGTCCATTAAAATGTTTGTGTTCTGAGGCAAACAATTTTGTCTCTTGCTTGATTCAGCAGGGACCCTGAGTCCTTTTCATACGGTTGTGTAAGTCTTTAATTTCTGGGAAGGAGAAAACATGCATACATATGGAATAATCTTGGGCTTGATCAAGGTAATCCTTGCTTGTCTGGGTAATCCCTCCTGAGTTTTTAACCCCCTTTGTTCTCGGAAATCAAGTCCTATAAGCAAGAAATTCAGAAGAAATTAACTCAGATATCTAATTTTTTTTTCTCTCTTCTCATTTCTTTCCTCTCCAGAGAACATTCTTAGTTGAAAATTCCAAGTGTAAGGCAGAAAACAGAGAGGATTTTCGCCTATGCTCATGCTGATCGAATCCACAGGAAAAATTCAGTTGTAAAGTGGATGTGTCTCCAACAACTAAAGATCAAGTGAGTACAGCATTTCAGATTCTCTTAGGGGCACTGGGAAAACTCTTCAAGGTGGTTTTTGTTCATTGAGGAACTCATTCAGTCCAGAATTTGAAGGTGGAGGAAGTTATACCTGTTCCCCTCATACTGTGATTTATAAACCATCTCTTAGGTCTTCTTGCTTTGAAGTTTGTAATTTTTTGGGGGGGGTCATTAGTTATAATTTTGCCCTACTTGACTCAGGAGTGGTCTGAGGAGTTAAGAGACCTGTAGCTTATTATCAGTTAAAATTTGAAGTCTTTAAATTTTGTAAATGGCAATGATGATTGTCATTTTGATCGTACCCTTTGGGAAAAGAGCATGTAATACAAGGAATCAGATTATCCGAGTTCTTCCTGGACTGTAGATTAAGTTGTAAACTCAGCTAATATTTGCAAGTTATATTAGTCCTTTTAGCACCTGCTATCTAGGAAGGTAGTAGTTTAGCCTACTCATCAGAACAAACAATCATTTACAAAATGGGCACTGTGTTATAGAAGCAAAGCCGCAATTTTGTGCTCTTTAGAAACACCAATTCAACCTTGCTCTCTCTTTAGGGGAACCACTTTTCCTTGCTCTGTAATGACCATTCTTCATATTATTATACAGCTGTGCAATATTCCTCTTTCCAAGATGAAATGTGCAAATGAAAATGTAACTCTCACCTCTGTCCCTGGTATATCAATAGCTTAAATTTAAAAACTGGCATGGCCAAGGGAGAAATATGCATCAAGTATGTATATTACAAAGACAAATGAGCCAACTTAGAACAGACGCCCCAGGTCCCTGCAGAAGTGCAAGCGTGGGCCCAAGTACCTTGGATGAAGTGGAGAGTCGGGTTCCTCTCTCAGTCTTACAGGAGGACCTGGAGAATATTTTCCCAAGCCCAGGAGAAGACAGTCACTCATACTGCTCAGGGGAAAAATCAAATCAGACCAAACCAAACCAAACCAAACCCTGTAATTTAACATGCTTCTGAGGTTTTTAATAAGCAATGCAACTTCATAAATGGATGATAACCAAATAGGAAAGCACCACTCTCATTTCAGACTTGAAGACACTTGAACCAGTCTGGCCAGTTCCTAATTATAATGTGTGTTGTAATTAGACGAGTGATTTATCAGAACATTACTTAATCTGAGTTTCGGTTCAGAGGCTTAGAAGGGAAATTTTGCTAGACTTTTGGATGACTGACTTCATTTTCCTTGCTGAATTTCATTTAAGTTCTGGGTCCAGATGGAGAAAATAATGTTCTTATTCTTTCCTTTCCAGGCAAGTGATTAGTAAGGGAAACGCTACATCTGACTTTGCTAGAAATCAAACCCATTGGAAATGAAGGTCATGTGGCTCAATTTAATTTCCCTGACATTTGCTCTGTTTTGGGCCTTTGTGATTGGTGGGTCAGTGGAGAATTCAGACTTACCCTACACCTCATTTTTGGTGATTCCTTTTATTGAATACTCATGACAATTTTCTATTTCTTTTTTTAATATAAAGGTATCTTCTATTTAGTATCACGAGAGCAGGTGAATATTTTATGCTAAATGCCACCTTGAAGACAGAAAAGAAGATGGAAAACCATAATAAAGTTAGATAATTGGTGTAGGAAGAATATTTAATCTAAGGCTTGAAACTTTTTCCAGCTTGTATTGTGTCTATGATATGAATGATTACTTTTTGGAATTCTTGAGGGCATTTCCAGGCATTTTATCAAGGTTGGTGAATTGATTAGTCAGCCCTCTTAGCATATTTGGGATGTGGGCAGCACACAGTCTGTAAGAATGGACAGGAAGGTGCCATGACATAGGACTGAGACTTCCAAATCTCAGTAATAGGATCATAAAATCAGAGCCCTTAAAATAAAGACTTCCTACCCCACCATCATTAAGATTAGTCCTATTTTCGAATTAAAAATATAAGAGGATCTTATTAGCAAACCAAAGTGGAAATTAGGAGCTCATATGTCCTAAATTAATTCTAACTGAATCTTACTGTAGCAAGAATGTAATATAGAATCTCCAAACATAGCTCCACATGCAAATTTCACTCTATGATAAGAAATTATTTTAAGGTAATCTCAGTGAGACTATATAATAATATTAAAATGTATTCATTCAGTAATTATTTATTGAGTGCCTACTAGAAAAATGGTGGTAAATGTAATGAGGTCTTGACTCTCATGAAGCTTCCATTCCAAATGTGATGAGGGAGACAATAAAAAGAAAAAAGAAATAAACAAGATATTTCTAGATTGTGAATATGCAATTGAGGAAATAAACAGGCAAGGTGATAAAGTCAGGGAGGTGTGGGTGAGGGTATATTCGGTGTTTCTCAAACTTTAATGTTGGTATGAATGTCCTATGGGTCTTATTAAAATTTAGATTCTGAGTCAGAAAGTCTAGGGAGGGCCCAAGAGTCTATAGTTTCAAAAATATCCCAGGTGTTGTCAATGCTACTGGTCCACAAACCACACTTTGGGCAGCTAGGCTTTAGATGGGATGATCTGAGAATTTGGGGAAAATCAGGCTGGTTGGAGTACAGAAATCCTGGTAGAGTAGAGAGGGGAGAAAGTATGAAAGAGAAGGTTTAGAGGAAGATCTGGACTGTATTGAGGTGGGCCTGGAATGCCAAGATTAGCAGCTAGGATGTCAGCTACAAGGCCAATGCTGGAAATGTCTAACATGGCAGGCATTTGCAGGATGGAGGCTAGCAGGGCTTACCATCTCATCATGTCGAGGCACACCAAGAAAACAATGCTATCACTGCACAGTGGGAAAAAGTGGGCTTCTGCTCTGGGAAGATCTGGGTTAAAAGAACAAAAGACTAAAGACAGGATTATAATGATCCAAGCATGCCCTGATGAGCCCCTTGTCGATGGAAAAGAAGGAGTGAGTAGGAGAAACAGGAATTTGTGAGTGTTTGTTTTTAAGTGGTGAAGAAGGCGGATGGTCTTAGGGATGGTGGGACATCAAAAATTCCAGCAGGCACCGAAACACACACGACTGGCCATTCAAGTGAAACTTCTGCCCAGGAGTTAAAGACTTTTGAATCAAACCCTAAGCGTTTAAGATGTGTAAATAAGTAATTCCTTTCAGGGCAAGAGTATGAAGACAGAAGAGCAACTAACTGAAGACTATGCTTCAGGGAGGATTTACAACCTACAGAAGGAAGAAGAAGGGTACATATAGAAGGTGGGAAGGGGCTGGTGAGAAATTTAGCAATGTCAGAAAGCTGTCAGGGGTAGAGCATGCCCAATGTGGGCGCTGTACACTGTGTGATGTGGGGACTTTAACCATTGTCACTGTCATTGCAAACAGGTTGAATGTGAAGCAGGTCTTTAATTCTCATATCACTTTACCCCTCTTCCCCTCAAGCCATGTGGTCGAGCATTTCCATCTGAGAAGTGTCTTCCAGCTCCAGGGGAAGGGGAGCAGGAAGAAATGGGTCATTACCAAGAAGAGGCCAAGCTTGGGGGCGCCTGGGTGGCTCAGTCGTTAAGCGTCTGCCTTCGGCTCAGGTCATGATCCCAGGGTTCTGGGATTGAGCCCCACATCGGGCTTCCTGCTCCGTGGGAAGCCTGCTTCTCCCTCTCCCACTTCCCCTGCTTTCGTTCCCTCTCTCGCTGTGTCTCTCTCTGTCAAATTAAAAAAAAAAAAGAAAAAAGAAAAAGAGGCCAAGCTTGGGACCAATGCCAAATCTGACCTTACAAAATTAACTTCAGTCCCAGAAACCCATGGTTCTTCCCAGGGTACACTAATATGCCTCCACCTCCCCCGCCCCCAGAGGAGGCCAAGGGAGAGGAGAGCTTTCCTTTGTCTTTACCCATATTTTATAGAAAGGCTGAGTCCCAAAGAAGCTCAGTGAGTTCCGAGAGGAAATTACATCTGTTAGCAGTAAGCTTAGAATGAGGACTCAAGCTTTTTTCACTTTCAGAGTGGTGGTCTTTTTATTGCAATTAAAGTAAATAGAGACAAGTGTTAAATATAGAGGGTACATATAGCACACCTTGTCTCTGAGTCGATGGGGGGCTTCGTCTTTGCATTCATTGACATTAGTTTCTAGCCTTTCTGGATTCTGGACATAAGGTGACATTTTATGTTTACTGTCTTCTGCATGTTAGGAATATGAGAAAACCTTCAGTGAATGTTTTGGGCAGCTCCACATTGAAATACTAGATGGCAGTCTAATACTACCTTTGGTATTTAGAACTCCTGCTTCTCAAAATGGCATTTTAACAGAAATTTTTTAGAGATATTTTTAAACGAACAACTTCAAGAGAGAGCTGTATAGAAATAAATAAATGGTGTACAATACATTTGTAAATTACCTTCCCCCATCGTATTTTTAATTACTAAATAAACATGTGATTGAACGAGATACTAAAAACTTAAGACCTAATCAAAAAATAAACAAAGGACATTAATAGATATTTCACAGGAGGAGAAATACATATGGTCATGGAACATATGCACAACACTAATCTCTAACAAGAACGAAAACTCAAACTAAGTGTGAACATTTTTATTTCCCCTCAATTTGACAGAATTATTTTCAAAAGTTTTATCCTGAAGAAAAATTAGAGATGTGGTCAAAGATTTATATATAAGCATCTTCCTTGATGTTTTATTTATGATAATCTAAAGACACTAATGCTTAGAAGCTGGTATTTCTTAAAATGGAATATTATGCATTCTTAATTTATAGGACTTTCTGTTTTGTTAGCCTATAACAAAATTATATTAATTATGGCCAATCACTGTAAAAATGCAGGCACATAAAGTTTCAAACAATGCACGCAGGAGGTATAAGTTAGCCCTTGTTGAAAGGACAGGGGTTCTTGGGTGGTTTTGGGGTCTTTGGGAGCATTAATCAGATCTAAGTATGTATAACAAGGTCAATGCCTGGGTTGATGGTAAAGCAGTGGAATCATAACCAAATGGATGGCTGATGGCTCCACTCAGCAGCACCTGGTTACCTCACCTGCGTGAGTGTCAAGGGATGGAAATCCAGTTCCCTTCCTTCAGACACTTTTCTAGAATCACATGACTGCATGTCTGGGGCCTTAATGCCTCCTCAGGGCTGTCTTCAGCTCATAGATTTCCCAGTGGCAACTAAGAAAAAAGGAATTCAATAAATTAGAAAAACCTCAAATCTCCCTCCTGCATGATTATTAAAATATCATCATTCACCAATATTTTGCCAGGATGATAAAAGTGTTACTCTGCTTTTAATTTCTTTCTTAACACATTCTTTCTAACGCATGTTGCTTTTTTTGGTCAAAAACAAGAAATAGTAATTGCTTGGTTTGCTGTTCACTTTATGTAATAATATGGAATAGACAAGACTAAAGAAAAATCAATAGAATTGTCTGGCCCGAAAGGTTGCTTGTTGCATTCTGCTAGAAATATATGAATTGAGTGTTCAATTTATTCACTTAATTTACTGATTCAATTATTCATTGCCTTTACTATGGAAATAGTAGGTAAAAATGAGGGAAACCTTTGGCAAAATGGTGTGACACCTTGGCAATGTGAGGAATATGGAATATATAGAGTCTAATCTTGGAATTGAGGACTCAAGAATTTTTTTAAAGCCCTTAATTTTTGGATGAACATATTTTAGAAATAAGAGCCACATATGGTCCCAAATTAAAAACATAATCATAATCTAAGCATAATCAAAATTCTGGTACTTTGATTTCACAAGCCTGAAATATAACTTGTTGAAAACCTGGTTGGGAGGTAATTTCTACAATGTCTCTGCTTTCAGTACTTTGTAATTTTTTTTTCTGTGAATAGCAGAAAAGCTCATTAATAGCATTTTTCTGGATTCTGTCCTTTGACAAGGAAACAGACTGAGACCCATAAGTTCTTAAAATTATATCATGATTAGAAATATGCATCATTAACCATAAGAAGATTTTTCTGTATCTCTGAGATGTTTAGGCACATCCTATTTCCACGCATCCAGCCTGCCAATGAGGTCCTACCCTTTGTGTAAAACAACAATGCTGCTGACCTATTATGATCATTTCCATGGAGAATCATATAATATTCCATGGGGGAAGAGACAGGGGCAATTGTCCCCCTGGGTCCTCTCATTTCACAGATGAGCTTGCACATTTGAGTGGTTTTCCCAGTATGGGTCAAAACCTGCTCTAATGAGACTGATAAAACAACAGATTTTATTACAATGGAACACAAAGGAAGCTTATAATATTATTCATTATTTTAAAAATGTGCATACTTGAAACAAATGTTTAGTCTGCCTCTTATTTGTACAATTAGTAAGTTCAGCTAGGGGGAGAAGGAAATAAATGGATTTTAGCAAATGCAAAGTTTGAGGGTATCTGGGGCGCTGGGAAGGGTGGATGTCTGTATCTCTTTTATGATTATATTTTAGTGCAGTTTGAGATCATCTTATAAAAATGCACATGTTTGGTAAGCATTGCAGAATCTCTCTTTTCTTTGTTTGAATTTACTTATGTAATCTTTATGTCCAGTGTTCCTATAGCATGATGGGCCTGGATTATCTGTTGTTTGGGGTTGTTTCTTGCCTATGATCCTATTTTTTCAGAAATGTCAGAGATGAGCCCCATTTGACTTTCTGGTATCTCACTAACTTCTGAAGCTGTGAGAGCTTGAAGAGACCCTTGATCCAAGCCTCTCCTTTGATAGGTGAGAAAAACAAAGTCTGGGATGTGTTTATCTGAGGACAATGGCAGAGCTAAAACAAGGACCAGGGTCTCCTGCCTGCCCCAAGTGGGGTGATTTTTCTACTACATCATTCTTGCTTTGCAGGTCCTTCTTTTTATCAGCAATTTAATGACTATGGGAGTCATATTTCTCATAGAGACAGGCCCACATGCTGGAGATCTCACTCTGACTATAGTTTTACTGTGAGCACTCACTGTGTCTTACCAGGGTGACTGAAACCTTATCCTAATCCATTTGTCCTTCCGACCTCCTTCCAATAGGTGGTGACAAGGCATTCTCATCTCTCACTGGGCACTAACTAAGAACTGCTGAACCTACTGGTGATGGTTAGCAATAGTTCCTAGTCACCAACCTTTTCCCTGGACAAGGTATTCTAGAGGCTCCCAAAACTACCTACTGTGGGGAGCCAGATGGAGACAGGCTGCCTTCAGTGCATGAAGTATGGGTATAATGACATGGGGAACACAGGGCTCAGGATGCTTGTTTCAAATTTTAGCTTTATCACTTGGGCAAGCTACTTATCTCTGTGTTTCAGTTTGCTTCTCTAGGAGGATGATAGAAGTATCTCCTTAATAGGATTGTGATGAAGATTCAGTGAATTAGTACATATAAAATATTTAGAATAGTGACTAATGCATAGTAAGTGCTCAATTAATGGTGGCCAATATTATTATTATGGGTTTTCATATAGAAACAGGACCGTATTTATTTTTGGTCAAGATAGCAGCCTAGGGAA
This sequence comes from Neomonachus schauinslandi, assembly GCF_002201575.2. Taxonomy (NCBI): domain Eukaryota; kingdom Metazoa; phylum Chordata; class Mammalia; order Carnivora; family Phocidae; genus Neomonachus; species Neomonachus schauinslandi. Next base: position 177,233,340 of record NC_058405.1, on the reverse strand, counting down.
TGCCAGGGTTGTTTCTGAATATGATTTTCTGTGTTCCAGCTATAGTAGCCTTCTTTCAGTTCACAGAGAAAGCTTTTTTCTGACTTGCCTCAGGGCCTTTGCATATACCTTTCCCTTCCATCCTAAGGTTTTTCTTTCTTCACTTTTGTTATCTGGTTGGATTCTATTTGTCCTTCTTAGAACCACCATTACTTCTTCAGGGGAAATTTCCATGACCCCATAATATGATAAGATCATATTTGTAGCACTTATAATTTTGTATGTATATGAGTGAATATTTGATCAAAGTCTATCTTCCCCACTAGACTGTAGACTGCATTCAGTAGCATAAGAATTTTGTCTAATTTTGCAGACTATTGGCTCCCTAGTGCCTCTACAATATGGAACACATGGAAGGTGTTCAGTAGCTCTTTTTAAAATGAATGAATGAATGAATAGAGATGGGCCTAATAGAGTTTTGGCCCTGAGATCAAGCTGGATGACAACTTACATATAATACTGACTCTTAGGAGGTATAGGTCAGATGCGTGGATGTCGTGAGATGAACACCATCACCATGTTTTGTATTATCCACCAGGGGAAATCAGACTCTAAAGACAAGCAGGTCCTCAAACCCACAAAGCCATAAGTCATCTCCCCTTCTTGTAAAAAGGAAAAATTAACTTCACAATTTTATAATTTTGAATAACTCACATGCAATAAAATACACGATTTTAAGTGCACATTTCAAAGTTTTGATAGATATATGACCTCGTGACCTGCACAATTGCCTGAGCTACTTATATCCATACCTACTTCCATTGTCTTAATCAGGCTGATGTTATTCCTCTACTGATCTTCGCACTTCCACTCTGTTGTACTTGGATCCATTCTCCTCCCAAAGATGTCCAAATACTAAATCCCCATAAACTGTGACTTCGTTGCCTTACATGGCAAAAGGAACTTTGTGGATTTGGTTAAGTGAAGGCTATTGAGATGGGATAGTTAACCAGGATTATCAGGGTGGGCCCAATGTAATCAGTGTAGTGATAAGTGAAAGAGGGAGGCAAGAGGGTAAGAGTCAGGGAAGGAAATGTGAGGGCAGAAGGTGATATACTGGCTTTGAAGATGAAGAGGCCAGAAGCCCAGGAATTGTAGGCAACCTCTGGAAGCCGGCAGAGGCAAAGGGTGAATTTTCCCCAGAGCTGTCAGAAGGAACGCAGCCCTGCCGCCACCTTATTTTAGCCCCACACATAAGACTCATTTCAGACTTCTGAGCTCCCAACTGTAAGGTAATAACTAGGTGTTGTTTTCAGCTTCTAAATCTGTGGTTCTTTCTTTTTTCTTTGTTTCTTTCTTTCTGTTTTTCTTTAGATTTATTTTAGAGAGAGAGAGCATGAGTGGGAGGGGAGAAGGAGAGGGAGAGAGAATCTCAAGCAGACTCCTCGCTGGGTGTGGAGCCTGATGTGGGGCTCAATCCCACCACCCTAAGAGCACGACCTGGGCGGAAATCAAGAGTCAGTCGCTTAACTGACTGAGCCACCCAGGCGCTCCGGTTTGTGGTTATTTCTTAAGGCAGCAGTAGGAAAAGGATACAAGGTCTCTGCTTCAGATGCCATCTTTACAGGGACGCTTTCCTCCAACAACTGCCTACAGTAGGACTCCTTACTGCTCCCTTGTCCCAACTCTCCTTCCCGTTCCTACCTCCTAGTCTCTACTCTGGTTTCTTGTGTGATTCTTTCATAGGACAACTCACCGCTGGTAATCACCTTTGACTGATTCTTTGCCATCTCCACTAGAATGTGTAGAACATGTGCTCTCTGAGGGCAGGGATAATATCTCATCCACCCTTTGTATATTCAGGAACTAGTAGAGGACTTGCAACTTTGTAATTATGTGCTTGATAAATATTTGTAAGTGATTCGGGTCTGTGCTGCCCAACATAGTAGCCACGAGTCACAGGTGTTTATTGATTGCTGGCAATGTGGCTATAGTCCAAAGTGAGAGGGACTAAAAGCGGAAAATGCCAAATTTCTAAGTATTCAAATGAAAAAAGAATGCAAAATATCTTTATGTTTAAAATGAATGTCTTAAATACATACTTAAGCATAATAAACATTTCTTTTTTTTTTTAAAGATTTTATTTATTTATTTGACAGAGAGAGACATAGTGAGAGCAGGAACACAAGCAGGGGGAGTGGGAGAGGGAGAAGCAGGCTTCCCGCTGAGCAGGGAGCCGGATGTGGGACTCGATCCCAGGACCCTGGGATCATGACCTGAGCTGAAGGCAGACGCTTAACGACTGAGCCACCCAGGCACCCGCATAATAAACATTTCTAATTAAATGTTGAAACGAAGATATTTTGGATGTACTGGGTAAAATAAATATATTATTTAATTTAATTTTAAATTATTAAAATAAGGTTCTTCTATTGGTTTTTGTCTTTCATTAATATGTCTCCTAGAATGTTTACAATTGTATACGTGGCTTACATTATATTTCTATTGGACAGCACTTACTTGGATGGTGGTTTTCTTAAAAGAAAAACCCATATCTTCCTCTTCTTTGTATGACGCAAAATACTTTGCCCATAGTAGCTCCTCAATAATGTTTGCTGCGTGAATACTTGTTAAATGTTACTTGATAAAAAATATATATCGTTGGGGTGCCTGGGTGGTGGAGTTGGTTAAGCATCCAACTCTTGGTTTCAGCTCGGGTCCTGATCTCAGGGTTGTGAGATTGAGTCCCGTGTGGGGCTCTGTACTCAGCAGGGAGTCTGCTTGAGTTTCCGTCTCCCTCTGCCCCTCCTCCACCTCTTAAATAAATATATAAATCTTAAAAAAATATGGAGATCAGCTTGAGGTTTGTGTTTATTGCCAGGACAAATTCACCCATCAACCCTGTCTCTCGCTGCTCTTCATTTCCTGGGTTCAGGCTGCCTTTTGAGATTGTGGGTGCATGTATGCGTTTTGCGTGTTTGTGTGTGTGTGCGCATGCACTTGTATATACAGGTTGCTTTAAAGCAACCCTTGAGACCCATTTGCCTACATAAAAGCTGGGGGCGGGGGGCAAGGCAAAGACATACTGTAATTTTTCTAGACCATTTTCTCCCTAACCTAAATCTATTTAAAGATAGGCTGGTCCACCCTTCTGATTTTGGTAATAGGCAATTTACGTTCACCGTAGTTTTTAATCTCGTTTCAATCCTGTAAAGTAGAGATGGGTTATTACCATTTGAAAGATAAGCAAACTGAGTCTCAAAGAGGTTACAAAGTCCAGCCATAGTCTCCTCAGCCTGGAAGTGGCAGTCGGGTTTAGGAGACTGCAGCTCTGTGCTATTCCTATCACACTTTTCTGCCTCTCCAGCAGGTTTAGAGGCTGTTTCGACTGGATACTGCAATTTCTTTTGAGTACCTTCTATGTCCCAGGGACCAGGCTAGACCTACAAGAATATACAAAGATGAATCAAGACATGTGCTGGCTCCCAGGCCAGAAACTTTTCCCTTCCATGACATTCAAAGCAGCATGTAAGAAGGATAGTAACTATTAAATTACTTTCCGGGGGCAATTCATTGTGACTAGCCCAGAGTTAAACATTTCTTATTTAACATTAGCAGATGGTGAATGAGGCAACAATGTCTGCGCTGGAAACAAAACAAAAGTAATAAAAAGAATTGGCACTTGAACAGAAAAGATGAACCACCATTCCTGCAGGTCTTTTGTCTCAATCATTCAGTAGAACGAAAAAAAAATCACCTCATAAATCAGTCAAAGCTGGTCTCATTCTGCCATCCACAGAACATGGAATTACTTGCTTCGACTGATAAATGGATGTTTTTGCCAGAGCACTGTCACCGAGGCTTATATAACTTACAGTGCAATTATTACTTATGTCCTAGGAAGGACTTATTTATTTTAGCTTATATCATCTTTCCATTCTTGAAACATGTTTTTTATGTATTTGCTTTTGAAAACTGGAGTAGATGCCAGTATAAAAAGAAGCTTTTCTATTACTGTAACTGAAATATAATTTTGCAAGTGAGTGATATGAAACAATGTGTTGAAGCTTTGCATTTTATTACCAGAGACCAGAGCCAACGGAAAATAGCAACTACATTTTTGTAAAGTTAAGGCTAATCTGAAATTATGGTTGGATCCCCAGAAGTTCTAAAACCAGAGCGTGTGGAGTGGATAAGCCTTAAATTTGTTAGTACCCAACAGATTGATTCATTACATTTTAATTGTTAGGATCCAAAGAGGATAGGCACAATTTGTCTACATGGGAAAACACACAAGTACATACAATATATGCATGCATGTATGTATATACACACACAGACACAATACATATATACATGCACATCTGCATGCACATGAAAACTTGTCCCCCCAAACAAATTCTATTTTAATCTTCTTAAAGTAGGTAAAAAGCTGAGTCTGATGTTTGCTCTGCGTATCCTGTAATCTTAATACTTTTGGGGAAGAGAGCTGAACTGAAGCAAATATGTACCCTGGTAATTGGACACATCTCCAAGTCATTTTCTAACATTCTCAAGAGTTTTGGTGAAAGTTGAAAATTAATCTCTAAACCATTATTTCCATTCATTTTTATATTTTTTTAACATGTGTTGTAAATCTTTTTCTCCTTCTTTCTAGATTATGACATGTCTACTTTGAAGAATGGAATTAGATCTGTAACTCTTCACAGGGTGATCATTCTACTTTTGATATGCCACCTGAGATTGCCCCCTGTCCATCTGATTCTTAAAGTCAATGATAAATGGCCCAAATGAGAGCCAGGTATCAGCACCCATTTGGCTTGTAGCCAAGTTGGCAGATTTGTAGCAATTTGAAACTAGAAGAATTTTTTGATGCTTTTGCACATAATATGTCCTATATGTTCCTGCAGAAATTACATGTTTCTTTTCAAAATAATAACTAAATTAAATCCAGGATTTATTCCTTGCTCCCTTATTTTTAATTATGTTGTGGTTTAGAAAGTCATATTTATCATTCTTTTCCCTATTTCCCCACAATTATAAATAAGTACTACCTTTCCACCAATTGCCCCAGCCATGCCCCACCTAGCCACCAGCCAAAACAGGATTGCTTGTCTTAGTTGTTCATTTACCTTTTTTTTTAACTTCCTTTTTAAGAAGGTTTCTACTTGATAATTTTGATGGATTTTAGGTAGTGAGTGACTCAAAGAAAAGAAAGGGGAAGTGTCTGTCGCTTTTTATTTGTAACCCAAGCTAACTTACGTCACATACACTTTGCAGATGCTTAGGAACAGACATTACCTTGTGTCCTTTGGCCTCATTTCCTCTTATTTTCTTGCATCCTTCTTTTTTATGCTAAATGGAATGTTACAGAAACAACAATTGAAAAAGAGAGGGTCAGACCCAAACCAAGACAATTGTATGACTTTCTTTTTATTATACACTCTATGTAATGTTTGAATTTCTTGTGCTGTCAATTTTTAAAAATCCAGCTGTAAAAAAAAAATATCTTTTCTCTCATTTTCCAAACTTTCTTACTTCATGGCTGCTCTAAAGAGCCTTTTCCTCAAACCTACACTTGACCTTCCTCCCTAGCCTCTTCCGTGAGACCTTCCCCCCTCCTCCCCTTCTCCCTTTTCTCAGACCAGTCTGATTCTGTGTCTTGCTCTCATTATTTGACCTGCTATGCACCATAAATGCCTAGAATAGGTTGGTAAAAAATAAATTCCTATGTGGGATGGGGAATGGAGAGACAAAACTGACTGGCAAAGATAAAATGTGTTTGTGTGTGGGGAACACCCACACATTAATTTTGTCCCCATTATACCTAAATTGAGACACTGAATTTTCCTTTGTCCTACAGACAAGGAAAATTTCCCCATTCCCAAATTTGCTTATTTCAAATTCTGGAATTGAAAACTATGGTTTCCAATCTCCTAAAAGCACTTCCTCTACAACATTTCAAATTCTGGAATTGAAAACTATGGTTTCCAATCTCCTAAAAGCACTTCCTCTACAACATTTGAGCAGAAACGCTGTATATACTTATATATACTATGTAGCTGTCCACTTCTTCACATTCTTATGGGTCATGTAATAAGGCAAATCCACAACAGGAAGTGGACACACTAAGATTTTTAGAAAGCAAAGATCTTCTTGATGTTCTATGTAGCATTTCTAGTATATGATGGTATTCTATAAATATTATATGAGATATGATGAACCTTTTGATAACCCTATTCAGGCATACATGAAATATTTTCTTTTAAACATAGGATTAAAAATCTTCTAGGGGTGTCTGGATGGTTCAGTCAGTTAAGTGCCTGACTCTTGATTTCAGCTCAGGTCATGAGATTGAGCCCCTCACCCAGCTTGGAGATTCTCTTGGGAGAATCTTGGGATTCTCTCTCTTTCTCCCTCTCTTCTTTCTCTTTCTGCCCTCCCCCACCCCCTGCTTGCATTCTCTCTCTAGAAAATAAAAATAAAAATCCCAAAGTGAGGCTAATGTCTCCCTTATCGGATTCTTATAAAATTATTTTTTGTTTATTTTTAAAAAAGATTTTATTTATTTATTTATTTATTTATTTATTTATTTATTTATTTATTTATTTAACAGAGAGGGAGAGAAAGAGAGATGGAACACAAACAGGGAAAGGCAGAGGGAAAGGGAGAAACAGGCTCCTCATTGATCAGGGAGCCCAACATGGGGCTCGATCCCACGACCCTGAGATTATGACTTCAACTCTCATTTGGGTACCGTATTTAGTTCCGTATCTTTGTTTAACTTTTACTTAAAGTGATATTTAACTTGTGATTTTCTGAAGACTAAAACAGAATAAAGTAAGCCATGTAAAGTTTTGAAAATGACTTGTACTCAAATATACACATATGCATGAACTTCAAATGCTGTTATGGATCAATTATGATGGAGTTTTGGCACTTACTCCCAGTTCCTTCTCATCAGACTGGACTGGTTGAGCTCTTAGCCAAGAATGACAATGGCTATATTGCACATCTGTTCCTGCCATGAATCCCCTTCACTCTGTGTCTGAATTTGCAGCATCTTTTGCCCCACTGTAGTGACTCTGCATGGATCCTTCTCAATCTCTGATGGACTGGCTGTTATCTATCATTGGTCATGTACCGATAGCTGAGAGTTTTCATTCTCTGGTGTGCAAAGCAAGGGTCTTGAACTTGTCAAGATCTATCAACTGTATTTATTTTGTGCTAATGCTCTTGGCCCTACCCATTATTGAATAATTTCTTCTAACACATACAGGGTCTATCAACCTCCTCATTAAAATGAATGCTTGCAAACTGCCTTCTGTTACTAAGTGATAGGGTGTTTTATGAGATTATCTTATTTCATTGCTTTTTGCTCAGACAACTTTTCTTCTATGTTTGCTTCCATCTTCAGACTCTTTGAAGTCCCCCTTGGCTATAGCAGCTAGAGTCAAATCCAGCTTGTCTCCTTGGGTTTTTTCTTGAAATTTACTTACACTTGGATGACATTTATATAGAGGCTCTCTTTGACAAGTGTCACATTGCTGAAATAGTTGTCTCCACACACCCCAGGGGACAGGATAGTGTCCATTAATTATTAATTCAGTTACCTCTAATCATGAGCATGATGCTTAGTGAAGGAGCATGGGGATTGGATGTAGGTAAACTGGGTTTAAATTTTTACTCTGCCACTTGCTAGGGGTGTGACCTTGGCCACTCAACATAATATCTCTGAACCGCAGTCTCCTTATTTATAAAATGGAGATAATCTTACCTCACCAGGTTAATGTGAGTATTAAATAAGATGGTAGTTGTAAAGTGCTTGACCCAGGCAAAGCCTTCAATAAATAGTTGTAATTATGAAGAGTGCCAACATCTGGCATTCAGTCAACAACTTAGCATGGAGACTTCCCCGTTGGAAGTTATTTCACTACCCTTATACTGATGGGCTTTCTGGATTCATCCTTGAGCTATCTCACTCCTCAAAGGATTGCCTTTAATAGTATAAATGGTGCAGCCATACTACATATATTTTTTTAAAAAAGTAAAACCCCACCAAATCTAACAACTCATTTTCTTCTGTGGCTTGAAATGAATTTTTGCATTTAGTGAGGAAGACACTTCTAAAATACTGCCTTGCTGAATAATTGAAAAAGTCCAATATTGAACACTGAATATTGGAAATATTAGTTCAAGTATCTTATCTATGTTCCAGGAAGACCAGCATTTTACCACATGGACTATAGGCCGTGGGCATCAGCTTCCCTAACATCACGAGAGCTGGATGTGTCAAGAGAGCCTTAATTTTCATTGTCTCATGCCACCTAACAAGGACTTCTAAACAAATCAGTTGTGCTTGAGATCTCCATCATGGAGAGAGTTTTCATTCATGGAGCTGTTAAAAAGCTTAACAGAAACGGGTGAATATTTCTATTTTCTCACACTTTCCCCTTATAAAGATGGAAGAAATGTGTCTGGGACAAAACCTGCCTTTAAAGGATAAAATATTATATCAGATATGTGAAAATGTTAGTACGTCATTAGGAATGAATGTTATATTACAGTTCCCGCCAAGCATTATTCAAGCAATGGTTTATTCTGTCAAGCAGGTGTAACATGTACCCCTTTCCATCACAACATGTAAAGACCTTGGCGAGAACAGAGAGTTTATAGTTCCAGGAGCTTCAACTTTTAGAACTAATTTTGCTGACATAAAGTTGCTGGTATAAATGTTGGCACTTCCTTAACTAAAGTTGTGATAACAAGTGTTGCTATAATGAAAACATATGAGATTAATGATCTTTTCCAGGTTTTTATCTGGCAGTGCCTTGCGAGATTGAAATTCCTTTTGCTTTGCCTCAGATGTGGTTACTCCCCCTGCCCCCCAGTCTAAATGAGGTAATACAGAATCTACCTGCTTGGTGGGTTCTTTAGAATATACACATGGTCTCAGGAGTACCATAGTATGTATTCATGTTGAGAAGAACTGTACAAATATAAGGTAGTCTTAAAAAAAAAAAGGCTAACAAATTCAATGGGAAAAAAAAGGCATAGATTTCTTCTTGTAAAATAAGCATGATTTAATGTGAAGAATAAATTGTAAAAAAAATTTAATCCATTTCTCTAAATATGGTGTATATTATAGCCAGCATGATTCAGAGTTTTAATGTCAAAGTATAAAGTTATTCTAGAAATGTATCTTGACTGACAAGTCTTTTTTTTTTTTTTTGCAGTAACACAGAGGATATAGATGATAAAATGACAGTGTACAGCTGATGTCATAGCTTAATTAAATAATTGCACTTTGGATATTACACTGTTGCTTATTTGCAGTAATTCATGCATTACTGCAGCTAATTCAGGTATTAGATGTTAGCTTCTAAACTAAGCAGTAGAATTTGCCTACCTGAAAGGTTTGTTTAACCAGAGTTTTCATTAAATAATGGAGAGATCATACATAATGAAGGCATTTTCTCCTGTACTAAGAAATGGTACAATCCTTCAGTTTCTTCCACGAATGTATCATGAGATTACACAAATTTTCATTACTGTATTCAAGAACAATATTGTTGAGTAAATATTTGCACTAATATGTTGCCATTTTAGGATTTCCTGAGGTGTTCAGAGTCTCAAAAGGTAAATAATTAAAGGATCTGCTTTCTTGGGTAGCACAAAGCAGTGCTTGATGTAGGTTTGATGATTTCACTTATCTCTTTGATAATCCATAACTGTCTTCTGCAATTATTTTTCTCATCCAGCCAGGCAAAGATAAAAGATGGAACACACTCCTTTTGCCTACTCCCAAGGAAATTCCATTATCCTTGAAAGGCCATGTGACTGCACAGAGCCCAATGTGAGTCGAAAGAAGCAATCCACAAGGACAAGTTTAGTGTGAGCCGAAAATGAAGATGTTACCAGACAGCAAACTGCAGTCCTCACTTCTTATGAATATTTGAATGAGTAACTAAAAACAGCTCAGTAAACCCTAAGCAACTATGACAGCTGAAACTGTTGGAAACCAGGAGTCCACCAGGACCATGATGAAAAGATTGCCAGTTACCTTGTGCCTCATCCTGCTGTGGGTCTACAGAGGGGGTGGTATCAGATCTATTTTACTCAGAAGTTATGAAAAATCTGATTTATCTCTGCACATTCGGAAGCGAAGCAGCCCCCAAATCTCTCGTGTTATTTTGAATTCATTCAAAAGCAATGATTTCTAACAATCTTTTCAAGGCAAGAGAATGTCGTGTTTTTGCAGACCCTGAAATATTGATGTTGTTGTTGTTTTTACTTATAGAAAATTGGCCCTAGTCAATCTTCCATGAGTATCTTTCAGCTTGTTCCATGTGGGAAGAAAGACAATGAGAACAGAGTCCCGAAAGCCAAAGTTCTCTGAATAATTCTTTCCAAAAGCTCCAATAAAAAGAGTTACCAGGTACACAGCCTGACTTATTTATTCCCACATTGGTTGTTGCTTTCCTTTTTAAAAAATCAGATAAATAGCTCTTTTTGTTGAAGTAGAAAACTCAGAACAGATTTTGTTATATGGAAGAGTTCTAGAAAATATTTGTAGAAGAAAGATTTCAAAAAACAACGAAAAATGTATTTATTTTTACTTGACCTCCTTGGATATACAGACAAAAGATGACTACCTCAGTTATCATCTGCAGTGTAATGAGAAAGTAGTACACAACTTTCAAAGCGGTGCCTTTAACTGGAGGGAGAGAGCCAGTTATTTAGTTCCTCTAAGTGTGTATAGTCAATTCTACTTAAATCCACTTAGTTTTGTGCATTTTGATGAACAGTGTAAATAAAATAGAGCCCTCTCATAGTCCATGAATTCTGCATAAAGAAAGAAACTATTCAGGATGAATATCTAACGTACAAAGAGCTGCAATTCAAATCTAGTGGCTAACTGGAGATAAAATCAAATTGAGGGGAACCTTGAGCTTCAGATGCCATTCATTCAGTGGTTATTTATAAAATCTTTGTGTGACGTGAATTTTGGGCAAGAAAGCCCCTTTAGAAAGTTCCAGAAGATATTGGTCACTGCCTTCATTGCCAAAGAGTTTGAGAATATTTTCAACGACAGTGGGGTTCACAATGCCTGTCCAAGAGGCCACTGCTGGGACCCCTCTCCTCATTGCTGGAAATAAGAGCCATATTTCCATCTCAATTGAAAATACAATTCCAGCTCCTTGGTGTATCTGGACAACGGTAGACATTCCATGGCTCTTTGCTGTGTCCTTTCTCTTTAGCCCTGTGTGGATTTAAGATTGGTATTAGATATTGCCAGATTTTCAATTTTGCAGGAAAAATGTTAAGAGGCATGCAAAATGTCATTCTGGTTTGTACTCAACCAGTGGAGAGAAGGAAGGAGGTAGACCGAATTTGCTCACACCCACATGAGAAGCCCAACCCCTAAGATGAACAGAAACACCGTCACTCTGGAGCAACTTCACTCTGGAGATAGAGATCCATTTTTAATATTCAGAGTTAGTCAGGTTTAATGCCAGTTGCAAAAGCTCACTAAACCCAGCAGGGTCATGGGAAGAATGTTGAATCAGAGGTCAGAAGTATAGCTAGCTATGTGGCCTTCAGAAAGTCACTTACAGGCGCTGGGCTCTTCTCTCAGCCATGTGGGGTGGTGAGACCAGAATGGAACAGAATGAGCATAGCTTTTAGAGTCAGATGACCTGTGATTGCACTCCCCATCCATCACTTACTAGTTGTGGCAGCTTCCCGAACAATCTAGGTTTCCATTTAGGAGACACGAATGGCTCCCCTCTGGTAGGGTTGCTTGAGGAAAACGAAAGATATGAGACAGGGAGAGCTCTGTTAGTTTTTTCTCTCTTCTCACGCTCAAGTTTTTCTCCAATTTTAAATTCTGCAAAGTATTAATGGAATAAAATAAAAGTGTTTTCTGCAGTGTATTTGAACAGAAGCGGGGTTAGGTTTGTAACTGCTGGTGTCTTGGTATATCCTACCCACATCACATGTGAAAGATTTAAAATTTAGTGGTTGGGATGCCCAGGAAATGTCAAGAGAGGAGTAGATGGTGAAGAAGGACAAGGTCAGTTGGAATCACTAAATATGATAATTTTGATACTTTCCAACCCTTTCATCTTATGGCCTGTGATACAAAACTGTTGTATATCAAATGTAATATTTTAATTCAAAGGTCATAACTGGGTCAGTTTAAAATGGAAGTATCTCCAAAGACTTACACAGTAAATATGTATTTGGGCAATAAAAATGCATAGACAAATACTCATTTTTTCTTGCATTATAGTGATTTTCAAAATTAATGGAAAAAAAGAAGCAAACTTATAATCAAGCGATCTTAAAAGTGGCCTCAGAAGACAAGAGATTAGTCCAGCAGGAGTGCAATCAGAACTAGCAGTAGTGGATTCTTCAAAGTTTTACTTGAATGCATGGGGAAAATTTCCACCTGAAAAAAAAAAAAAGCCTGTTTCAAGTCCTGTTAAAATAATTCTCAAGTATAAGACCCAGTAATCCTACTTTTATATATTTGGCCTGAAGAAATGCCATTATAATATAATGAGTGGAGTTTACACTGTTAAGGCAACATTTTCTTTAAGAGTAACTAATTGGAAATGCCCTACTTTTCCCTCCATGGGGAATAAATAATAGTTTGTACATACCATGGAATATGATATTGTTATTAAAAAAGAATGAAGCAGATCTATGCATTCAGCTATGAGAAGATGCCTACGATTTATTGTTAGGTGAAAAAGGCAAATTACTAGGCAATATGCTTAGTATGTACCCATTTTGAAACAAGAAATACATATATGTATTATACAAATGTGTGTATGTGTGTGTATTAGGCTAACATAGAAAAATACTTGATAACGTGTGTAGCTGTTTACAGTGTCTACCCCTGGGTTAGAATTATTTTTAATGCAATTCTGTTGTGGTGTAACATGCCACCACAAATGTAATATTTTTCAGTTAACAACTAATTTTAAATATGAGTCTAAGTATTAAAAGGATTTGAAAAACCAACATATTCCTTCTGACCTTTTTTTCTCCCTAGCAACTTAATAGCAATGTTTTTTTTTTTTAAAGATTTTTATTTATTTAAGAGAGAGAGAGAGAGTGAGGGAGAGCATGAGAGGAGAGAGGGTCAGAGGGGGAAGCAGACTCCCCACTGAGCCGGGAGCCTGATGTGGGACTTGATCCTGGGACTCCGGGATCATGACCTGAGCCGAAGGCAGTCGCTTAACCAGCTGAGCCACCCAGGCGCCCCAGCAATATGCTTTAAAAACCCAAGGTCCATACGTGAAATGAATAATTGTTGGTGTTGGTTCTGTGTTTTTCTGCCCCAAATCTAATCTTGACTCTTTCATTAGCTTTCTGTGAATCTCAGAAAAGCTGGTTCATCCTAAGCTTCCTCATCAAGAAAACAAAAAGATTTGAAATAAATGAAGGGGTTGAGCAGTTCTGAGATATGGTGTTTCTGTTGAAACAAATTTTGTGGTCCTTTGTGGTGTCATACTTCTGTTTCAGAAGCTTCATCTTTTATTGCAAATTTTATTGGAGAAATGGCCAACAAAGATTTCATAATACAATCTACTTAGTTCTGATTTTTTGTTCTGAATAAACTGAAGTCAATCTGGGGATCAGGAAGATCTTCAGACCTTCATGGTCTTCACATAAGAATAGTTGAGGGCTGAGACCTTCCATTTAGAAAATGGCAGCCAAGTGCATCCCATGTGTGAAGTGACAGGTATTGAGGGTACACTGCTCTCCCTAGAAACCTTCTGAGATGCTTGCATTTCAGGCTTGCAGCCTTTTCCCTCCCCCACAGAGGGCTGTGGCAGGCAGATTTTTGTGGAACATTGTGTCATGAACCTTTGTTGATTTTACTATTCATCTGGTCCATGGCATGTATTTGCAGTGAGCCGGCCTTTGGAGAGAATGCGTTCTGAATAAAGGCCACCACAATTTGTTTGACACCATTAAAGTTATTTTGTATTTTTCTGACCACAGTGAGATCATGAATTATTCTCCTTCTCTGAAGACCCAAGTAAACATGACTCTAAGGATCATCCGCTATATATAGGGGAATGAAAAGCCCAGAAGACATTGCGCCTGCCCTTGCAAGCTTAAATTTGTACTGAGGGAGACAGAAGGAAAACAAATAAATCCACAAAAGTAGAACACAATATGCTATTAAAAAAAAAAAGCACCAAAGATAAGTGTTCTGAACAAAGAGATAAGGAACTATGCTTCAAGGAAGTCCTGAAGTGGCCTCTCGAGAGCTTGATGGCACTTTACCTGGAAACATATAAGGGAGAAAAGTCAGAGATTTTTATTATATCACTATTATAAAGGGATTTCTATGACAATTTTTTTTGTAACGATATCTTGGGCCACAGTGGATGGATTTGTACTTAGCAAGCTAAAATAAGGTTATCACTTTTATATTTCCAGTGGATTTGTATTAGAGAGGAGCTCAGATAGACAGAAATTGAAGAGATGCCTTCCATGGCAGGTGTCCGCAAGTGGGGTTGGCACAAGACCATCTATTGGAATAAAGAACGAAAATACTCCATCTTTTTAAGTTCCTTTTTAATTTTATCCTTTAAAAATACTCTACCTTTGTATTTGTTTCGTAATACTCGTGGCATATCAGTAAGTATTACAAGAAGGTAATGTATAAATAAATATTCATGGTTGGGGCTGCTTAGTTAGACATTTTACTTCTTGAAATACCTATTTGTTAAATTCTACTTTAACTCCGTCATTTTGCACATTTTGATGAATAGTTTAAATGATGTTTATAGGAATACATTAGCCTCAAAAATCTAGAAATCAATGCTTTTGAGAAAAAGAACTCCTAATTTAGTTTGTATTGTAAATTTTAGTTTTCTTTTATAAGGAAACTTACAAAAAGCAAATCTAGTGTTTCTTCTGAATTTCTTACATACCAGTGAAAATTCTCAGTTTGACAAAGTTGGTAGGAAGATCAGTGATTAATAGATAGCTTCCACTCCTCTCAGATACTTCTGGCTTTTGAGCTAAGCCATTAGGGATTTTCATGTGGGTAAAGAGTTCGCAAGGTAAGAAGTTTGTCTTTTATTCTTACGGTGTGACGGCAATGCTTTCGGGGTTTCTGTGATTTACTGGCAGTAAAGTAACTGTGGTAGGCTAAGGTACTTGACACTTCCCTGTCATTGTACTGGCAGGAACACAGTGGTATCCGCTCCGTCTCCTGTGTCCGTCCCCCGCCCGCCATGTAGACTGTGGTCACTGTGTCACCAGCTTTGTCTCCTTATTCTGTCAGATCCCCTCCCTCATTCTGCAGGTGGATTACTCTTGTTGATTTTCCATCTAATAATGTGACCAAGATGATATTTTTTTAAGATTTTATTTATTTATTTGACAGAGAGAGAGAGAGAGTGAGCACAGGCGGGGGAGGGGCAGGCAGAGGGAGAGGGAGAAGCAGACTCCCCACTGAGCAGGGAGCCCGATGCGGGACTTGATCCCAGGACTCTGGGATCATGACCTGAGCTGAAGGCAGACTCCCAGCCAACTGAGCCACTCAGGGGCCCCAACATTTGGTTTTGATCAAGGGGTTATCTACTGATTGTGTGGCTTATGGTGGGGGGGGGTGAGATTTCTGTCTTCTTTCAAGACTACCCATAAACAAGAAAGAGTAATTAAGTGTTTGGAAAAACCATTGCAGTTATAAACTGGTACAACCTTTGATTTATAAAATGACTTTTTCTCCATTAAATAAAAAGTGAGAATAGGATTTTATCAATAAAATAAGCAGGTGCAGGATATTCTTAATAGTTGTATTAGGGGTCTCTAGAGAAACAGAACCAATAGAAGATATCTATATTTATATTTATATTGTTATAGATATAGATACATCAGTCTTTTTTCTATTAGGGTCCTCAACCGAGTGGATAAAGCTCATCCACATTATGGAGGGTAATCTGCTTTGCTCAAAGTCTACTGATATAAATATTAATCTCATCCAAAAAAATATACCTTCACAGAAACATCTAGAATAATATTTGACCAAAAAGCTGGGTACAGGAGCCTAGCCAAGTTGACACAAAAAATAAACCATTACAATACGCTAGCAAAGTCTCGGACTACTAGATGAATTACTACTCTACTGTACATATTTTACAAAATGCTTCCTCATGCACCCACGTGTGTTAGAAATTATAGTTCCATGATGTCACTTTCAACAAAAGCACTGTAGCTATTTCCTGTAGCAGAGAAGTCAGAAATAAGCTCTGATTACTGAAGGCATGAACTCACTGCCTAAAACTAAATTGTTAATCAGGTTCTGTCTAAAGAGTCAAAAAGCATGATATAGGTTAAAATGTTGGATGCCCACATGGTGGTGCCAAGAAAAGGACATCAGGTGATACAAGCCAGTGGAAATTGCCCCTAAGTGTGTCCCTGTGAAGAAAGTAATCATTTCTACTTTGACTAGATCCATACATTTCCCAAACAATACATTTTTGTAAATGTTAGCCTTTTTTACTTATTTTTTTTAATTTTTAATTTCTTTTAGTATTCTCCACCCAACATGGGGCTTGAACTCATGACCCTGAGATCAAGAGTCACATGCTTTACTGACTCAGCCATCCAGGTACCCCAATGTTAGCCCTTTTAAATCAGAAAGCACTTGACTACTGTGAAAAATTAATATTATTAAAAGTTGTTGCCAGCACTTGCTTCCAAAATTTCTTCAAGAGTTCAACTCCAAAACTGCATCTCCCAAAGAGCTCACATTTCCCTTCCCTGAACTGGATGTGTCTACAGATAAAAGTTAGAGAAAGAATAGTTCTTTTTTTTAACATCACTAGGATAAAATGTCCTTACCCCCAAGCTGCTTTGAAGATGTACCTGGAAGTGCCAAATGCTGTTCTATTCTTCTGCAGGAGTAAGTCAAGTGTCAACTGCCTACTTCCTTCAGTGGTCACCACCCTTCCTATGTGTTGGAGAACAGAGTAGCTGGATTCTCGTCTCTCCTGAGTTGTCTCCTGGCAGCTGCTTATCCCCACCTCATTCACTATCTCATGGCTCCCGGCTCTGCAGGAGACGCTACTTGGTTCTTTCCACTTCTTTTAGCTCAGAACTCCTGGCAGTGACCCTTGGGGAGAGCTACTTCCTTATTGGGTCCAGCAGAGAGGGGAATAGGGATGTAGAACCCACTTCCCTTTCCTGCCTTGTTCTTCATCCCCCACGCTGCACTATGCACAGATGGTTACATGGCTCTCTCATATGCTGTCTGGCAGGGGGAAGTCAAAAAGAATGAAAATACAGGTAGGGAAAATAGTGAGGGAAACTGAGTCCCTACCAAAACAGAGCCAGCCCGTAGATCCACCAGAGTTCCCAGCATTCCTTTCCCCCCTGCGCTCAGTTTTCCTCTGGAAGAGAGCTTCCTTCAACTTCATCTGTCTTTTGGAAATGCTTCTGCTAACCAACGACTGATCTCACTCCAGGATTTCCTCCTTCATCAGCCTTTTCCTCAAGTTAGAGCTGATGAGTCTAAAATAATGTCCTGGAGACTCCAGTAGGACTGGATTGATGATCTTTGATACTCTTGGTCTTGCGCTACAATACAGGTGTGCATGGATATTTAAGTTTAGTCTCTTCAAGAGTTTCCACCTGTGTGAGTTGCAGATACATTTCCTAATTCTCCTGGCATCAAGTGGGTAACCATTGGCAGGCATGTGAGCACACACTCACTCATACTCATATCAAGGACAAACTTAATTCTCACAGAGAGTGAAATCTAAATATACATGGAAATGACATTTTTCTAGCTGTTTCATACTAAAGCTTTACTCAAAATGATGCCAATTTTTTTTTTCATATTTTGCAGAACAGACACAGTTACTCTTTATTTTCAATTTCACACCCTGTTCTTGTGCTTCCTGAGCCTAGGGACTGGCTAAAAGACTGTAGCCATAACTGAGTCATTTGCCTATTGAGAATGCCTCTTAGCATAAAAAGCCCAGTTTTGAAATTAGCCTTGTTTTTAAGCTAATTTAAAAATGCATTGCCATTCCATTTTCTTTGGTTGGTGGAAGAAATATGATAGGACAATATATGACCGTCCATTACTAAAATGCCATAATGGTGCTGGTGCTGGTGGAGACACATTATGCTTTTCTACCTGCACAGAAAAACGAGGGATTACCCTGAGATACTCACAGTTTTATCTGAAATAGCTTAGTTTTTCAGAGTTTCTTTACGTAAGGAAGTTAATAACATATTTTACTGACTGGGAATTTTTTCCCCCCAAGGAAAAGATTATATTTATTTGGGGAAATGCCTTGATAAACTGATTGGAAGTGGAAAGTTAGGCTTTTAGTAACAGATTGGAAGGAGGCAGTAGAAACACAGCTAAACTTCTTCATTGTTTTTAAAGATTTTATTTATTTATTTAAGAATGAGAGAGAGAGAGGGAGAGAGAGAAGCAATCTCTCTGCTGAGCAAGGAGCCCGATGTGGGACTTGATCCCAGGATCCCAGGATCATGACCGGAGCTAAAGACAGATGCTTAACTAACCGAGCCACCCAGGTGCCCCCACAGCTAACTTTTTTTCAAAGAAATGAATTGGTGGGGAGAGGGGTCATGGAGAGCTGATGAGCTATAGTGGGGTAGGAAGGGAAACAAGGGGTTACTGGGTCAATTTGTGAAAATTTGGATTCAAAGTTGACAATAATTATTTTATTTTTTTAAGATTTATTCATTCATTTGAGAGAAAGAGAGAGGGAGAGAGAGAAGCAGACTCCCTACTGATCATGGAGCCTGACACAGAGTTTGATCTAACAACCCTGAGACCATGACCTGAGCCGAAATCAAGAGTCAGACGCCTAACCGACTGAGCCACCCAGGAGCCCCTCAAGTTGACAACAATTATTAAAGAATTGGTTAAAAATAGAAAAGAGAGGGCGCCTGGGTGGCTCAGTTGGTTAAGCGACTGCCTTCGGCTCAGGTCATGATCCTGGAGTCCCTGGATCGAGTCCCGCATCGGGCTCCCTGCTCGGCAGGGAGTCTGCTTCTCCCTCTGACCCTCCCCCCTCTCATGTGCTCTCTCTCATTCTCTCTCTCTCAAATAAATAAATAAAATCTTTAAAAAAAAATAGAAAAGAGAAATGCCCAATTTTAAATTGTCTGCTGAACATTTCCGTAGCATTATTCATTCTTGCCCAGCAAGTTTCTATCTCCAGGGGCCATCTTGTATGAGTAGGATGGGGTGTGTATTCATTGAGACAATGGGAGTGCAGTAAAGAGAAGCCCCCATGAAAAAGGAAAAGCCACAGTCCCAGACACAAAATACAGAGAGAGAAATGAGCAGAAGCTGGACATTGGAATCAGACGTGACTAAGGACTAATGGAACTCCTATAATTTCTAAATATTCCCTATGAGAACTTTGGATTTCCCACAGGATGTGAGACAGTAGTTGAAAATCATTTTATAAAGATTTTAAGTAGCAGGTTGACCCCACAACACCTTGGTAACACTTAGCAAGGACTGAATTTTTGTCACTTAGAAGGAATAATTCAGGAGCACTCATTTAAAAAAAATGAAAAGTCTCACGAGCATAATAGGACGAAATAGGTGGTTTGAAGCAATGACTTGGGTGTGCATTTTGTCTTAGGTTCATTTGGTTGAATGGAGCAAAGATGTACCCAAGTAATCATTAAGTCATTGTTTTCCAAAATCCCCATTAAATTATTGTTAATTACAATATGGAGGAAATGTGCTCCCTCAGGGATCTGGAACTCAGCCTCCTGCAGACCATTGTAGTCCCTTCTCCTCCCCAAGTCTTTGAAGGCTCATGTTTTATCCTGGATAGTCATTATATATTTGTATAATACTCTATCACACTTCCTTTAGTTTTCATATGAAAAGTCCCCCGCCCCTGCACACAGCATTTATGGTAAAACCAACACTAAGAAAATTTTCCACCCCTGGGTGGAAAGATTTAGCCCCTTTTCTAGCATTAAGAGTATGTTTTTTGTTTTTTTGTTTTTTTAAAACCTAGTTATTTATTGACTGTCTCCTTAGGTAGAATGCAAAGTCTGGGAGAACAGGGAATCTTTGTTTTCTTTATTTGTGTATCCAGATCAGAAGTTTAATACACATTTCTTGAACGTATGAGTAATGTGGCATCCATACCCCAGCCATACTTTGCTTGATAGCCCTTAGGTGTACATAAAGGAGTCAGAGAAGTCTTAGGTAAGGAGGTTTATGGAGAAAAATCTCAACTCTTCTGTTCTAGTTCTAAGCCATTCTGTGATCTCTCCTAGGCCATAGTTGGCATAGAAGGTGTCTTGGCACAAATTAGAAAAGTGCTGTCACTAAACGGGTGAATTTTTGGAGGTGTCTCTTTGTCTAGGCTGACAGAACTGCTGCTAGGTCCAGTGGCTTGGCAAAATGAGCTGGGTGTGCAGTGCCACCTGAGAGTCTGGGCTCTCTCTGGACCCCTCAAGGTGTCCTGCATGGTCTCTGCCTCCTGTCTCCAGTATCCTCGAGCAAGGAGGACTCTGATTGGTCCTCTCAGACACCACGTGATGTGGCCCTGCTGTATTGGGCTGTCCCTGGCTTAGGCTTCCCTCCTTGGTCCTGTCGATGAAGGCCACTTGGTAGGATTGCCTGGTTTTCTCAGAAAAGGACAGTAGCCATCTGTGTAATTTACAGGATGGATCTACTGTGTCTTTCGTGATGGATACAACTTTGAAATAGTAAACCCATGTCAACAGGTGAGAGAAACAATGGTGCCATCAAATGTTGCCAATGATAAAGAAAAAATTGTCCTGGAGTTATTAGTCAAAAGAGGCTGGAAGCTTACCTTGGATTGGTTTAGTAGGAACTGTCTTCGACTACTTTCATTTCTGTTCACAAACACTGTGTTGTGGCATTATCCCTATTTGATGGCTAACGAAACTGAGGCCCAGAAAGGGTCAACACACCTCAAGTCACATAGCTATCAAATAGATTTGACAGTCAGACCCAGATGTCCTGTTTTCTCATTTCTGTCTGTTTTTGTATTTCACCATAGTGCTTTCATTTCAAGAACAGCCCTACTGGGTAAAGCTGTTAGAGATGGTGGCCGAAATGATCCGGTTTTCTTGTATCTACAAAGGTGTGTTTATTTTTAAAACACCTGCTCAACTGCCTATAATTACTTAATGCCAGGTATGTGCTTTGAATTCAAATATTCATTTATTTTTATTCTTTAGTACTCACTGAATTCCCTCACTGTGATGGGTCGACCTTGCAAAGACTTTTCCAAAATGATTAGATTTGTTAAAGAGAGAGAGAAAGGGAATATCTCTTCTGGAAAAAAATAGCATTTTAAACCCTGATGACATTTATTTATTCTGTCATTCTGTCATTTTTTCCTCCTTTTCTGCTCCTAATATCAGAGCAACAAGTAAACAGAAATACTCCCTGAGGTCTTCCTTAATTTTTGTTCTCAAGAAGAAAAGTGAAGTAAGTATGACTGATATATGTTTTAAACATTTGCTGATGGATTCTCAGTAGTGCCATAGAAATATCTTTATATCCTGGGTACAGAAGTCTAGCTCTTCATTTAAAGCAATTTTCTATGTGGCACGGAATAAAATGGTCACAGGAAATGCTTCAAGCCCTATAGCTTTCAACTCCTCAGATAATGTGATATGCACATCACATTTGCAATATGTACATATCTTTTTGGTTTTATTCATTTTTATTTATTAATTTATTTATTCATCAATTTGTTCATTAGCTGCTTTCATATTTTCATTTTGACCATTTTTTTTATTAGTTTCAGAGGTAGAATTAAATGACTCATCAGTTGCATATAACACCCAGTACTCGTGCCCTCCCTAATGCCCATCACCCAATTATCCCTACCCCCCCACCTCCCCTCCAGCAACCCTCAGTTTGTCTCCTAGAGTTCATGGTGACCATTTTCCAACCTAAAAAAAAAATGTCCTTTTGTCCCAGAGATTCAACATAATGGAAGGCCCACACCACTGAGACAGCCAACTGTATTCTCCTTCAGATTTACATGATTAAGTTCTTCTGTCCTCCACTTGACTGGCAGGAATGTTGTAAAGATAAAGGAGACAGTATTTCTAAAATGTTTTTAGATCTTCTGAGGAAGAGCTGTGAGATACACAGTGATGATGATGATGTGTTAAAGATTATACTGAAGAAGGAAGAAAGTGGCTTAAAAAATAAGTTGATAACCTTAGATAACACTGACAGAAAAAAAGAAAAGTACTATTTTCTTATAAAACTGTGCAACATAATATTTCCTCACAATTGCTAAATACTGCATCTTCATTTTCAGGAAGTCAAGTAGCTCCTACTTGTGAAGGGACCACCGTTTTAGGAAATGATTAGTTTAGGTGGCTCAATAAAACCAATCAATAGATCCACCAATGCCTCCTGTTTCCCTTCAGCAGATTTTTGCGGTTCAAGATCCTAGAAGGAGTGTCAAATGGAAATGAATTCAGAGTCTGAGAGGGCAAGGGAACTCAGGTTTGTTGAGAGTCTGAGTAATAGACTGAATATTTGTGTCCCCTCAAAATTTGTATGTTGAAGCCCTAACCCCCATTGTAGCTGTATTTGGGCCTCTAAAGTTTAATCAAGGCCATAAGGGTGGAGTCCTGACCCAAGAGAATCAGTGTCTTTGTAAGAAGAGACACTAGAGAGCTTTCTGTCCCTCTCCAGTGTGCAGAGAGCAAAAGCCGCGTGAGAACACAGTGAGAAGGAAACTATCTAAAAATCAGGAAGAGAGCCTCACCAGAATCTGAACCCTGCTGGAAACTGGTCTTGGATTTTCTAGCTTCCAGAACGGTGAGAAAATACATTTCTGTTGTTTAAGCCCCCTAGTCTGTAATTTTGTGAAGGCAGTCCAAGCTGACTACTACAGTCTGCTGTTGTCAATACTTGCAAACAAAAGTGAGGAGTCTTCAAGAACTCGGAGATGATGGAAACAAGACCATGCCTGTGGCTTCAAGGCCACCAACACTGGATGAAACAGTGTCAGCCATGTCCTTGACAGTTATTCCATTTACTTAACACTTATTAGATGCCGGGCATGCACATGGCACATCACAAGTGTTCAATCACTTAATCATTCCAAGCTTCTATTAATAAGTCTCTCTCTTAATTTGTGCCTTTTAAATATAGTCATAGAGTCTCAGAGTGATTAGGTCACACTCAAGGTCACTCAGAGAGGAAGGGATTCAAGCCTGAGCTGTCTAATCCCCAATGCCTAGGGCTTAAACTTGTCTACAGTGCAACTCAACTGGATGCGTTTAATACTTAAGGAAAGAGAGTGGCTATCAGAAGAGTAGTTAGTTAGCAGGAAAGCACAGGAAATTAAAATTATAGACACAAAGCTGGCATAGTTCATCTTGGAACATCTGAGATCTCTGTCATCTCAAACGAGTTTCAAAAACTGCAAAAATCAAGGTTTAGGCTTATAATGAACAAAAGATAGTCTGCCCGCTAGTCTGCTTTACTCACATTCATTTTGTGTCTTCAACTAGCTAATGAGCTCTTTAAGACCTAGAACTAGGATTTGATTTGGACTTCTTCAGGACTGCCCTTAGCTGGAAACAATGTTGAGGCAAAGCAAGTGCTCAATAGATGCTGACTGAATCCTAGCAATCTGACGACTCAAAACATCAGGTCTACTGGCCAGATTCAGGGACTGCCTTGGTTACTGCTCCTTGCTCTTCAAGGCCCGTCCCCCCCCCCCCCCCCCTGGTCTGTAGCTCAGCCCAGTCATGTCAACACTTCCTACTCTATGCTGAAGATTTCCTGGATTTCTGTAGGCATTCTGCAGGTAAGAAACAAGCAATTTTTGTCCCTGAGGTCTTTGGAAAACAAAAGTGTCTCATATGTTCTATTTCCATGGAGCATCAAAATTTCACAAACTTATTGAAATTATAATAAAATACATTTTATTATACATAATACATAATTAAAAAATATGTATTCGCAAAGATTTCTTTTGACATCATGTTTTTACCGCTTTTATCAGCCCGTACCTTCTAAATGACCCTTCCTCCTCATTTCTTCAGTCTGAGCCAAAATAAGGGTCCCCCAGGCATTACCTTCCTGAGACTTTCCATTTTCAAAGGTCAAATGCATCTATTTCTTTTATTCATTAGGCTTTTAAGTAAATATGCCTATGACTTGATTCTGGTAAGTAAAGTAAGTCTTTAAAAGATATGCCAGAAGTATGCAAAGCAATCTCAAAAGTGGGAGGTTTACTAAGTCAAGAAAATTTGAGGATGGTCCATATTCATCTTCATGGAAGCTTGGTTCTGTGGATGCAAAGGAAAATTATCCACTACTTATAGATTGGAGTGCAGTCTAGAATGTTAATATCACAGTGCTTATTTGCTATCATCTGATAGATTTAGAGTTTATGAGGCAAATATTTGAACAAACTTTATCTCTTAGATATTGGGTCTGCCACTTTAGTATGCTGCCATTGTGGATGGAAGTTCCCAGAGCAAACAGTGGGTATTTTATTGGTTAAACTAATAGGGTAGAAGAGATTGTACACAGATTTCTTTTATTGACTATATTCCCTATGCTGTTCTTTTCATCTCTGTGATTTATTTATTTTATACCTGAAAGTTTGTACCTCTTAATCCCCATCACCTATTTCACTCATCTCTCCCACCCCCTGAACTTCCCTCTGGCGGTCACCAGTTTATTCTCTGTATTTAAGAGTTGATTTGTTTTTTTCCTTTGTTTGTTCATTTGTTTTGTTTTCTAGATTCCATGTATAAGTGAAATCATATGGTATTTGTCTTTGTCTGACTTATTTCCTTAGCATATACACAGATTTTTGATGAATGTTTTCTCTAACAGTTGTTAAGTGTCTGTGCATATCCTCTTGGCCTACTTCTAAGTTCATTGGTGGCTGTGGTGAGCAGTTTCTGTACACACTGTTTTCTGTTGGAGGCTGTCTCCAGTGTGACAGGAGCTGCTCATCTCTCATGCAGGCAATGCCACCTATGGTGTGGGAGGGGTTATTGTTCCTCAGTGGGAGAATTCTGCAATGTGAAATGCATGATAACTCAGGTCATTGAGCACTGAGCCTCAGTTTCCTGAAGCTGTAACCCACTTACTAATATATCCTTCATTAGGTTTCCTCTCTTGAAGCTTAGATAAAGCAATAGAGATAACACATGCCTGATTTAGATCTTTGGTCTGTGTCTAAAGGGAATTTTGTCAATGTCTCTTAATCAATGTAACCACTTTGTTCTTTGTTGCCATTACTCTTTGTATTCTTCTTTGGTAAACTAAACATACCTTCCCTTTAAGACTGCCCTTGGATGGATAAAGAAGATGTGAGATATATATATATATATATGTATATATGTAATGGAATATTACTCAGCCATCAAAAAGAATGAAATCTTGCCATTTGCAGTGACGTGGATGGAGCTACAGTGTATTATGCTAAGTGAAATAAGTCAGTCAAAGAAAGACAAATACCATGAGCTTTGACTAAAATGTGGAATTCAGGAAACAAAACAGATGAACGTGTGCGGAGGGGAAAAAAGAGAGAGGAAGAGAGAGGGAGAGGCAAACCATAAGAGACCCTTAACAATAGAGAACAAACTGAGGGTTGATGGAGGGGAGGTGGGTGGGGGATGGGCTAGATGGGTGATGGGCACTTAGGAGGGCACTTGTTATGATGAGCACTGCATGTTGTATGTAAGTGATGAATCACTAAATTCTACTCCTGAAACCAATATTACACTATATGTTAATTAACTAGAACTTAAATAAAAATTTGGACCGAGAAAAAGACTGCCCTTGGGGGAGGAACCGTAGCTGTTTTTTTTTTTTTTTTATTTGACAGAGAGAGGCACAGCGAGAGAGGGAACACAAGCAGGGGGAGTAGGAGAGGGAGAAGCAGGCTTCCCACCTAGCAGGGAGCCTGATGTGGGGCTCGATCCCAGGACCCTGGGATCATGACCTGAGCCGAAGGCAGACGCTTAACGACTGAGCCACCCAGGCACCCCAACTGTAGCTGTTTTATTTGTGTCTGTATTTCCAGCAGGTAACAAAAGATTTAGCACATGGTGAGCCCTTCACATGGAAATTTATGTATGTAGGTGTGTATGGAATTATTTATTTATTGTAAAATTCAATGGGTTTTATTATATTCACAAACTTGTGCAACCATTGCCTAATTCTATAACATTTTCACCACCCCCAAAAACCTGTATCACCAAATTCCTCCTTTCCCCAGTACTCTGGCAACCACTGATTTACTTTCTGTCTCAATGGATTTGCCTATTGTGGACATTTAATATAAATGGAATCATAAAATATTTGGCCTTTTGTGTTTGGCTTCTTTTACATAGCATAGTATTTTAAAGGTTTGTTCAAGATGTAGCATGGATTAATACTTCATTCCTTTTTATAGGTGAATAATAGTCCCTTGCATGTATGTACCACATTTGTTTATCCATTAGTCAGTTAATGGACATTTGGATTGTTTCCACTTTTCGGTTATTATGAATAATGCTGCTACGAACATTCATGCACAAGCACTTGTACCATTTTATATTTCCATCAGCAATGCATGAAGGTGCCAAGAACTCTACATTCTCACCACTTGTTATAATTTTCATGTTTATTATAGCCTTCCCAATGCCAGATTGAATTTGATTTGGGAAGAATGGTCTTTGGAGGACTTCTTAGCATTCCTTTTTATCTGGCAATTTATTTTCTCTTGAGACTTCTCCCATTTTACAGCAGCACAGAAAAGAAACTCCACCAAGTAGCCAATATTGTTGACTTATAAGAAGGCTGTGATTATTCTCCAGCATTGAACATTTTCCCTGGCAGCCTCCTTTCCAAATCTAATAAAATCAGAGGTAGTTCAGCATCATATAAAGTGCAGCTCTGAGCCTATCAGGTTGTGTGGCCATAGGAAAGTCACTTTTCCTCTCTGGACCTCAGGTATTTTACCTGTATATTGAATAAGACATGTTCAATGTCTTACTGGAATGTTGGAATAAACCCTCTCAAAGTGTACGTTTAGTTTTGAAATTCAACACAAGGCAGTAATAGATGTCTGCTTTATTTTTACCCTCTAATCTGTATCTCTTCCTTTTGGGAATTATTCCTCATTTCTGGCAACTGATTCTTATGGGAATCTCAGAGTCAATATCCCTCACTCCAGAATTGGACCTAATTAAAATACTTCTTCCCAGACAAAGTGATCAGAGGTAGGTATATGGCGCAAGCTAGGGAAATTGGCATCTTTCCTGGGACCTCTGAGCCCAAGCTCTCAGGGAAGATGCCATCTGCTGCCAGGATTACTAGCTAAAGGAATATGTCTCCTGTGCTGCTGGTGGCTTTCAGGGCCTCCACATGGAAAGTAGAAATGATGGGACAGATTGTGCCGTTTGAAGTCCTCGATCCATCTGGGCCTGCAGTTAGATTGACCCCTACATTTTTCTGTTCTTTCTTTCGTGTGAATGTGTGTGTGTAACTTATTTTATGTTGAATTTCAGTCACTTCTATTAATCAGAATGTGTCTGACTGATATGTACACCAGCATGTATTGAGTGTCTATGGTGGATACTTTGGAGTAAACAAGGAAGTATACTTCCATATTCTCAGGGAGTTTACAGGCTAGTAATAGGAAATACAGTAATAGGAAAATAGTAATAGGAAACGCAGCCAGATGCAGAAATAGAAAGCCAGCTATACAATGAAGCTTTTCTATCTGATCAGTATTTTAACTCATGTACCATTTCAGAGACCACAGTTTAATGGCACACAGTCACACATAGTTTTAGCATCTGATGGCCCTGAGTGCTCTACCACATATTATCTGCATGACTTTGGACATGTTTTCTTAATGTTCAGAGCATCATTTTCTTTTTGTCATTCACAAAATAGGGATAATATTATTTAGTTCATGGGCTGTTTTGAAGATGAAATAAAACAATTCAGATAACACAGTTCCCGATACCTAATACATCTTCATAACTTTGCTCCCTCTCTGTCCAGAAACTCTTCCAGTCTTGAAAAATGAAATTAATTCAGAATTTGCCTTTAAAAAATACCTTTAAATAAGAGAAAGCTTTTTTTTTTAAAACAGTGATATAAAACAGTTATTGATATACATCTTAAAATAGTAAGCATTTATTTGGGATAATGAATTCACAAACACATTTAAAGAACATAATTTAATGGTTTGCCCAGGTGTTGGCACAGTTTAGGAAAGCTAGCAGGCAGAGATTGATATTCACTGAATATAACTATCCCTCATACAGAATGAAGAGGATTACTAGAAATTAAACAACAACCCAAAGGTACTTATTAAGAATTATTTTGCCTGAAAGGCATGGGTTTTCTGATTCTGACTTGTAATTGTAACAGTCTCCATATGACATTGGTAACGTAACCAATACATCCATTTGTCATTGACCCCAGGACTTGTTGACACATAAATAAGAAATGAAAATAATGTAATAACTCAAAGGGCATCCTGGTTAATCACCCCCCTCTTCTTATTATTGTTTAATGAGCACACGCGATAAATTAATATTATGCTAATGGATGATCCATTTATCTTCTGCTGGCTCAGGGCATGTATAACACATTTACTTGACTTTTAGTTGCATTTCTAGTTTTTTCAAACATTAGTTACTCTTTTTCAAACCTTAGTTGCCCTTGTCTTTATGAACTTGACCCTAACTACAGGGTGACCAAAATTTGCTAAAGTAGTGAAGAAGCAATTGAAAATATTTAAAGATATTTCCTGAAAATAATTATTCATTAGTGTACATGTATAAACTAGAAATATGAAATGGCATGAGGGGTGCTATTATAGTCTAAAACAATGGCAAGTTTGTTTATAGAACAATCATCCTTTGAATCAATTATTTTTTCTGATTAGATTACACTCATAAGAAAATGAATACAGTGCCCTTTAGAAATGCAATATAGTTATGGGAAAAAAAAAAAAGCCCACCCTCTCCCTGTACATTTTAATGATTAGCAAAGCTATCTCATGGTTTGGATGGAGGCCCAGGAAATGATCCAAATGGGATTATATTTTCTTAATCTATTAGGATAATGTACAACTTGCTTCCATTCTCCACCCTACCCCATCTAACTTGGCAAGTACTGTTAGCAGACTCTGAAATAGTTACATTCCAGAGACAGACTCACATACAGTTTTTCATCTCCAGAGGTTGTGTCTGTCATAGCCTGAAATCTTAAGAAGATAGTATTGCTGACTAGAAGAGAATTCATGTTTTAGAATTTGATTGATTACGGGCCCCCAGGTAATAGTCAGTGTGATCAGCATTATGCAAACATATAAGGGTCATGGCTTCTGTTCCCTAAAAGTGATTGTCTTTCACACACACCCCTTAAAAAGCAACAGCAACTATCGAGTTTCAAATTCATAATCAAAATTCAGGAAAACCAAAGATGATTTAGGGGAGTCACTGTTTCTTAGCACCTGTTCTTAATCTGCATGCATAGCCCAATATAAGCATAACCACCGGGGAGGAGAGAAATGCTGTTTTTATAGTGATCTGGCAGCTTCAAGGTAGGCAACCATCTGAACCACTTTCAGAATTAAAGAGCTCTGAACGAAAAAGTGGTGAGCCCTGCATGGAGAAGACATTGAGACCTTGCTCTCTGCTAAGCTGATTTTGCCTAGACATGATTATGATCACTGAGAGACTCAGGGATAAGAGAAAAAGTTGCCAGTCACATCAGAGAAAGGGAACACTGCTCTTTCTGCTCCCTATAGATACTTACGGTTCCCAAGGGGTATTGCAGAGTCTTGGGTTCTGGGAGTCGATACCACGAGCTTGGAAGAAATCCTTATTTGGTGTCTCATTTGGAATGGGCTGCTGAAAAGACCATGCTGAATATCTGGAGAGAGCCCCGTCTGCAGATCTTCCACACCTGTAGAACTCAGTCAGCCACGCTGACTGCCAGAAATGCAAGGAATCCAGGAAGGAGAGATCCTTCAGCTGCTCTTGTGCCATTTTGAACCTTTGTGGGTCCTTTGAGAGACCATGGTATTATGCATAATTAACGTGTACCATTGGGTTGTTGACTGTACTTTATCTTAGTTTAAAACTCTTGCAGAATATTTTGGTCAGAGAATTGACCAACATGAATATTTGACTGTCCAACAGGGCATATACTACCTGCTTTCTGGGTGGAACTTTACGTGAAGGAGCATCTAATACCTCCTGCCCCTCTCCCCAAATAACTATGTCTTTTATTTCAGGCAAATAGTTGAATTATGCTCAAATAGAATCTTATTTTGGCTATTCATTTTGTGCATATAAAAGTAGCTCCAAAGAATAGGATATGGGTGTGGTTGAAGAGAATGCCTTCCCTTTTATGTTAAACACCTCTGTCTTTATTTATTTAAATTAATCAAGCGTTAGCTTGGATTAAGATTTTAGAATTAAGAAATGGAGAAAAATTAGCTCCACTACCCAAATGAGAGCTTTTTTTTGCTCATGATAGAGAAGCTATATGTGTGGTGAAGACTATTAGAGTGGATCTCTGAGGCCTGGCCTCATGAAAATAGGTTAAATTTAGTGAGTCTATTGAATTTAATAAAGAGGAATTATTTGGAGTGGACTGAAGCAGAGTGACTTGGGGATCAATTTGGCATTCATTCCTTTATTCATTCAATAAACATTCATAGAACATCCAATTTGTGCTTATTCCTGTGTTTGCAATGGCTTCTAACAGAGAACAAGACAGCTCCTACTCTCACGTAGCTTACAATCAACAGATTAGTAAAAGTGAATTGAGCACATCTCATGTGCAAAGTGGTGAGATGTTCTGGGTGTGGTGTGCAGATGAATAGCAACTGTCTTTAGTGAATTCACGGTTTAATGGTGAAATTAGACCTGAACATTAATCATCATTCCAAGCTGTGTGTGATTAGGGCTCTATTAAATGTATAGATCAAGGACCAGAATGCATAAAGTTCTTTTAATCCCTTCTTTGTATTAACTTTTTATTTTTGTAGAGCTTTCCTCTGGGAAACATTGGTTTTATAAATATTAACTCCATCAGAAAAGAGCTGTAGAAAGCAATGGAAAGAACACTTTGGCTTTAGCTTTGGTGTTGATTGAGATAAAGCTCATTGTTCTCATGTAATACTTCCCTGTGAATAGGAGTCCTGAAGTCTCATTTTGTCTATGAACACACTAATGGAGCTTACTTACTCACAGTGCTGGCTTTCCATGAACAAGTGACCGTAGGCTGCTGAGACCCTCTGGATGGATGCTGGGACGACAAGCCAATGCAACAGCTCATTGAGCTTTGAGGTTCCTGCACTGCCTCCAGGGCTCATGGTCTGAAGCCACTGCTTATGAGCTAACTCTTCTTGTCCTGCCCACTTACCCACAAGGCTATGACCAAGTTATCCAGTAATTCTTAGAATGTCACTGGAATGACATTTCCGGAATCAACTCATTTATTTATTGGATTTCTTATTGTGCAAAGAAGCAGGTTAATAGCTAGTCTTGAGCCACTGTACAAAATAAAGAAGGCTCTAATGGACCTAAAAGTTTCTAACATCTCTACTAGTTACATTTTCCATTGTTGCTCTATTCAATATTGTAATATTTCTGGGAATATATGTAGCTACTAAGCCAGCTATTTAAGAGTCTAGAGGTGGGGTTGTCTAAATTATTATTCTATGAAGGGTGATTTATGCTTTCAAATATGTGTTTGTCTTTAGATCCTTAACCTTTAGCCAATTCCATGTTTGTCATGATTTATTTTCTATATATGTTTTTGACCTTCTCTTGGCAGATGACTTCAATATTATCTTTGTTGAGAATGATTCTGACACTGGCTAGAGAGATACAATTGTGTTCTGTTTATGCAATATAGAAAGCCAGAGCACTTTTTCTAAGCTGTCGTCATACATCACTGTCAGTATTTTGAACCACTAAATTGTTATTAAAAATTCAGGGACAATAATCCATTTTGAGAATACCATGAGAAAAGCAAATACTGTAATGACTGATTGACATTTCAAGAATAACATCATTCAAGACATGCTAATTTTTCTGTAACCCATTTCCCTGGATAAGTGTCTATTGTATAAATAAATTTGGTTTCCAACCCCCTTCCAGCATTTGCTTTTGATGAGGGAGTCTTGATATTAAAAAAGAAAATCATCTGAAATGAAATTTGCTTATGTTCTCCATGGTTTTACAGTAAAAAAAAAAAATAGCCTGCTTCATGGCTAGAATAAATGACTTTCTTTACCAGCAAGTGTTTTGTATCACATGGTTTCCACTATTTTTCAAGAAAAAAAAACCCCTGCTATAATAAGCACCTAAATTGGCTTGTGCATTGGTTCAGGAGTAATGAGCTATGATGAGAAACATACTGGATAGAGAGTTAGGAGATGGGAGAGTCCTGGTTCTGAACGTGCTATGACAAAGCTGTGACCATAACCTTGAATGCAAGATTTAATTTCTCATAGCTGTAGTTGACTTTGGGGTTTTGTTTCTTTGTTTTTTTTTTTTTTAATTAAGCATGTTTGGGTGTGTTCTGGTTCTGGTAGGCTATGATAGGATGCCTAGATAAAAATGTAAGACAATGTCTCACTGATACCCCTTCTCATATTCTTTATGGAGGAAAATTTTTTTTTTCAGCCAAGAGTGGGAAATTGACCTCCCAATCCTATTGTTTTCAAGTACTTTCATCCACTTTGGCAGGACCAAAGGATCATGGACAATTTATCTTATAACTTTCACTTGTTACTATAATAGAAAATATGTGGCTTTTTTCAATCAGATGCTAATGACAATGATAATAAGAAAAGCGTTAATGCTTTTTTGTACCAGAAAGTACAGATCCCAGTATCATAAGATGATCGATAGTAATAATTTGCATTTATGTAGTGTCCGAGTTTATAAAACACTTGCATTAAAAAAAAAAATCTCATTGACCCTCCAAAAATAGAGTGTTATCTTTTCTGTTTGAAAGATGGGAAAATTGAAGTTGGGCTATGAGGGGTAGAGCTAGGTCAAAATATCTGTCTTCCATTTCTTATTTCAGTTTGCATTACACCATGCTTCCTCCATAATCTCACAGCAGGGCAATATAAACAATGAATTATCAAGTGCTTCCAACATTATTTTGGGATACGGGATGACACATTCTTCATGATAAAGTGGGCATTTGAAACAAACCATTGGGAGAGAACAATGTTAGTACCGGAAGGATAATTGTGATAATAAAAAGCACCTAATATTTCTACAGAAATACACAGTTTACCGAATACTGAAACAATAATCTGACATGAGCTCTATTATCCTTTGGTTAGGGATGTGGAATCCAGGGATGTGAGGCTGAGGGCTTGCCTATGAAACTGGCATAGGGCAGGGCGAGGTCTGTCTGTGAAGTTTATGTCCAACGACACTACCTAGGTTTAGATGCCACTGGGGAACCCAGTTTGGCTGTTCTTAATGATTAGAACTTTTCAAAGCACAACACAATTAGCTCTTACCAGTAATCATTCTTTCATGGAGGAGGGGGGATGCAGAAGAAGCAGGCAGTGTAAAATACTGATTAAAAATATGGGCTCTGGAGTGAGATAAAATTCGACATCTTGCTGACCTACTAATGTTAGGATAATAGATAATATTACCCACCTGTATCCTTTGAGGACTGCTTTAAGGAGGAACTGCCTCTCTAGAACAGGCTTCCTTTCTTGTGTCCTACTCAACTGCAAGGGAATTAAGTTCTGATCCTAGTGCTTGATATACTCTCTCGCTTTCCAATGAAATGGATTTCTCCTTCATAAGTTTGTCAAAGCAAAAGTCACAACCACTTGCCACTTAAGCAAGCATCCTTCCACCCCCAGCATCTGGAACACATTATCAGAAGTGATAAAGTGTCAGTGTGGGGGCCTGGCCCCCTCTTCAGCCATGATTATTGTGTCTCAGTCAAGAATAGTCCAGAATCTGATCTCCAGAATGAATTACAAGGGCGCTCGAGGACTGGGACTATGATGGGTTGAACTGACATCTATAGATTCGAAAGACTCTAGCCATTTTCAATGTTTTGTGTCATTTTTATGTGCACTGCATAATTAAAAGACTCCCATTCCAAACAGCAGGGGGATCACTGATTGGTCATTCTAAGCAGATGACATTCTTCTTCCTCCTATTGCTAGCAAGTCACAAGAGAGATGTGTAGACAGGAGGGAAGGTCTGGAATTGGCCACTCCATGTGCAATATTGGTTGGCATCATGGGAGAATAAGGCAAGAGGGAAGTTAGGATGTGTCCACAAGGACAAATTTGGTTTAGAAGAATGATACATCTTCTTGTTCGTACTTTCTAAGGCATTCCTTATCCCTTGGCTGAAATCCAAAATCACTTTCCAGTTTTAAACACCAACCTACAAAGCTGAAGGGCAAGAAATTAATGACACAGACCCAGTTTTTGTGTGGATGGACATGTATGCACTTGAAATACATTTGAAATGCATTAGTAGACCACTACATACATCCACAGGGTGTGTGACAATTAAATGAGACATTAGCTCTAAGGCACTAAACATTGCATGCAATGCTGGACGCTGCTTCTTCTTATAATGATGATAACAATTAAAGCGTAGCAATAATAATCATTGTTCAGATATTAAGACCCACAGGGCAGAGCTAGGAAAATGCACTATTGAAGAGAGAAGAGAAGGAGGCTTGCATTTTCTACTTGGCATTCTGGCCCCAATTAGGTCTGAGGTATGGGTTCTCTCCTGGACTGTCACCATTAGGTTTTATGACTTAATGCTTAGTGTGGTTTCACGGCCTCACATGAAAACCAGAACAATGTCTCCTCCCACTAAATGCCAGGAGGATCTTTTGAATGTGATATGTACAGCGAGGTTGGAGCTGGGGTCCAGCAATTCAAATTGTGGTTGCTGGCATTATGAAGGCCAAAAATGCAAAGCCGAAAATCAGATCCTTCTGGGGGATGGGAATCAAAGACAGCAGCCTTACCATTGACTTCCATGACCTCTTCAGCCAGAGCCTCAGTGTTTCATTTCAGTGGCCTAGAGACAGACATGCCAGGAACCAATGGTCCTTCTCTAATGGGCCATCAATACAAAGAAATGCTTGTCATTTGGGGTCTGCAGTGAAGGTTCGCTGATAAATGCTTGTTAGTATTCTATAGGAGAGTTCTAGAAATGGAAAATATTCATGAAAACATCTTCCTGCTCTCAAATAATGGTCCCTGCCCCCCAACTCATTTGTCTTAAGCACAGTAGATCATTCAATTAACTTAGGTAAGAGCAGAAGCCATTCTTTGTCACCTTTTTTTCTGCTTTTGAAATTACCATCTGCTCCTGGGCATCTTTGTGCTTGCCCCTGTTCAGTGGGATTTTGGCCGAAAGCAAAAGGAGGGCAGAGGGCTCAGAGGTAGGTAGGCGTCTGACAAGTGTCATAGAACAAGGACCATAACGTGCTTTCCAGTGCCCAGAGCCCTGGTTCACTGTGCACCACTAGCAAAGGGAACGCTGGTCACCTTTAGCCCGGGGCATCCAAGAATGTATCTCTAAAAGACTATTTTGCTTGCCAAAAATATAAGCATGTTCAAGATAGAAACTGTTTTTTTTTTTTTTTCTTCCTTTTCTCCTAAATACAACTTAATGATTAGGGTGATTTCAGAACTGCCGAGGAAAACAAATCAATTCTTTTTGGTTTTTAAAAACTAAGAAGAAATGCTGAGTGAG
This sequence comes from Neomonachus schauinslandi, assembly GCF_002201575.2. Taxonomy (NCBI): domain Eukaryota; kingdom Metazoa; phylum Chordata; class Mammalia; order Carnivora; family Phocidae; genus Neomonachus; species Neomonachus schauinslandi. Next base: position 177,197,553 of record NC_058405.1, on the reverse strand, counting down.
TAAAAGGCAACGAGGCAGCGTTCAGTAAATGCACCCGCATCAGGAAGGAGGTCAAGTTAAAATTGTGTTTGACTGTTGGGCTTTACTAAAAAAATTTAAGTACCATTACTGGAGATAAAATATTGTATGCGTGCATTAGCTCTTGGCTAGCTAGCCAATACTCATGCACATGGTACCATTTTTATATATAAATGGACACGCTACAAATCAATGTTCTCTAATCTCAGCAGCACCCTCAATGATGCTTAGAAACCCTGTTACATCTGATTTCTTATCACACTCCCCTTGGGGCCGGCACTTGCCTTGTGTAACTCTGACCGGTTCCGCTCCCCAACACACTCTAGCTGATGGCTCTTTCTCCAGAGTCTTCCTGTATTTTCCTTGTTTTCCAAGCAAGATCCTTCATGTGCAGCCTTGATTTTATCTCCTTCCAGCCTTTTGTTGTCTGGGGATCTAAAATCTCATTGTTCAAGTCCTCCCACACTGACTGTTCCAGAGCTTTGCAACGTTCTTGCTCTCCCTTTCCTTCTCCTTGCAGGTGTTGAAACTAGCCAAAGTTCTTGGTTTACTGTGCTTCCCAGACTTCCTTGCAAGTGGGACCACTGATTTCAATGACCCCCATGGTAGCTCCTGACCTGGCCTCATGCAAGAGTATATCCTAGCTCCTTGTTTCTCTCTCTTGTTCCGTCAGTGGATCTTATTTACGGAATTCTCCTATTTCAAAACTTGATATGCCTTCTTGCTACTGACCATCTCTCTCCGTTCTTTCACTGCTAAACTTCTGAAAAAGGAATTTTTGCACGATTGCTTCTGCTTTCTTCCCTCCTACTCCCATCTCAAGCCCTTACACCCTGGCAAAAAAAGGAAGAAAGAATAAAAGATCTTACTTTAGCAGCTGGGTTACTGCATTTTCCTGGTTTTTCTTTCTGGTGGATCCTTCTCATGTTCCTCATTTTTCTCCCGTTCCATATTTAATATTTAATTTATTTCCATATTTTTTGCTTTATATCATAGTCATTGATATTTTATTACTTCCATTACTCTTATTTTTTTAATCAATTAATTAACATATAGTGTATTAACAGTTTCAGAGCTAGAGTTTAGTGATTCCTCAGTTGCATATAACACCCAGTGCTCATTACATCAAGTGTTCTCCTTAATGCCCATCCCCCAGTTACCCTATCCCCCCCCCCCCACAACCTGCAGTTTGTTTCCTATAGTTAAGAGTTTCTTACGGTTTGTCTCCCTCTCTGATTTTGTCTTTTTATTTTTCCTAATTTCCTTATGACATTCATCTGCAAACCTAGGTCCCTGCCCTTCCTCTCTCCAGAGCTCCAAGTTCCTGTTTTCAACTCCATTGGTAACTTTCACTTACGTGTCCTTTAATACTCTGCCTCATTCTTTTTTTAACTCTGCCCAATTATCTCCTCTTCAAAACCCCTTTTCTTATCTTTTCTAGTTCTATTAATAACACCATCACAAAAATCATCATTGAAATCTTAGAGTTCTCTTCATTTTCTCTTCCTTTCTCTTGCTACCTGAATTGATCACCATGCTCCTATCCCCTGTCTATTCCCGCTTCTCCATTTCCTGTTCCTGCTGGCTGCCTTGTCCTGACCCTCCCCTTCTCTCACATCTACCACTGGAGCTGTCCTTACTGACTTCTCTGACTACCCGTATCTCTCCGGCACTCATCCCCCACACTGCTCTTGGAGTCTTCCTTCTCAAACCCAGTGGTTATCACACCAAGTCTCCATGTTTAAGAATGTTCTGCACTCTTTTGCCTGAAGAGTTGAATTCAAAACACGTTTTATATAATCTCAAGTCTTCTACGTGGACGCATTCCCTTTTCCCTTCTACCTCTCCCCCTTTTTTTTTCCTTTTACTCATCTTATGATCAGTCTGCTTCCTCTGCCATTTTGATTTGTTGACATTGAACCCGTATTTCAAGGATTAGTCCAAGATTCAAAAAACCCTCGTACAAACCTTCTCTGGACATTCTATTAATAGAAGCTTATTCCTTCTAGCTTCTTCTGCTGAGTCTTCCACAGCCCTTTCCTCTGCTTTGCACTGCTGTCGGGTGAGTAACTCGAGCGTCTATGTTTATCTTGACCTCTCAAAGTACCTGGTGCCTGGAGGAGGCGCTCACCACTTCATGGCTCAAACCGAAGCTGAAGCTTGACAATGATAGAAACAAGAACCTGGTGCTTATTATTTTGAAATCATTTAAAACGATGAACACTTTCAAAGATTTTATTCAGCAATGTTCAAATAAGGGAACTGTTTCTTTTTCACGGTTTATAATTTATTCTATCAGACAGGTGTAAAATGGCTGTGGAAAGGCACAGACGCAAATTAATTATCCATTTAACCTTTGACAAAAGAAAATCATCTGGCTCCTTTTGAAGAGTCTTTCGGCTCCCCCGCCCCCCAAACCAGGATAATAATGTAAAATTTTACTGATATCTTTCAAGGACAGTGTCACATTTATGGCCCCTTGTCACAGAGTCTCCTGCAGCTGAGGAGACTGTGGGGAGGTGATAAGGGTGGGTAAACAGAGCTCTTCCTAGAGGGAGGCAGATTTATACGTGGCGCATGGTGATTAAGGAAAAAGCTGGGTGATACCCGGTGAGACTCACACGTGCATTAACAAACAGGGGGAGAGCAGGGTTAATGATTCTGTATGAGAAGAATGAGCAAACATAGATTAGGATTGTATGTCTAGAAACCACAATGTAAAATTAACCGAAGCAGCACTCCGCTGTCTGATCCTGATTCCAAAGAATTTCCTTGCTGAATTCCAAAAGTTTCCATCGGGTGGATTAATATGCAGAGAACTTTGAAGGGTTTTCCTCCCTAGGTTCTCAGCTTCTTTGCTAAGAAAGAAAAAATGTCAACATAAGCCATTCATTTTTAAGATTGCTTTAACAATATTTACCATAGAGCAGCATTCGCTTCCTATCAAGGCAACATTTCTCAGGGCATTTTTTTTTTTTTAAGAAAGAGAAAAGGTGATTGTCCCTCAAGTGGGTTTTTGAAGCATTATAAAAACATGGCACAGTCAACCATCTGCACAAAAATTCAATCACTTTAAAGATCGAGAGTGACTGACTTCAAGCTCAGCATCTTGAGAAATTATCCCGTAAATGGAGTAACTTTACGTCTAAATTAACTTTTTAAACGGTAATTTATTCAGCAGGAAAGCATTTGTAGCTTTCCTTTCAAAAAAAAAAAAGGAACCAATGATATGTAAGTCATTTCTTTTGTATGGTACTAATTAGGCAGTTTTAAAAATTGACATTCTACTCTATTTTTCTACTGAGTACACACCAGATAATGGGAAATCAGAATGTCTGTAAGTCTCCTGAATTCCAACAAAATTAAGGTGAACTGAAACCTAACAGCAGGTACAGAAGGAAAGGGTATGAGAGGCGGAAGGCTGGTTGAGATGTGGCCCTCATCACATGTCCCTACCGCCCTGGTCTTCCTATACAACCACCAGCAGGGCTGGTGACTAGCAGGGCTTTCAGAAGAAGAGGAAAACATCAGGAATTGCTACCGCTCTACGGGAGAAATGGCCCCTCCCCCAGGCCACCCCAGAAAGGACTCTGGGTGAGTCCCCATATCTGGGTGACATCAGCCCTGGTTGTTGGTTATACAGCAAGCCCCTCTCTCCTCAGCCAGGCACCGTAACTTGCAAACACACCCTTCTCGATTCCTTCTGCTGCCCTATTTTTGAGGGAGTTGCCTTTATTTACTGTTTATATTCCTCATCACCAACTTGAAATCTTTATCCTTCACCTATGCACTTTTTACTAGATTTCAGATCACCCCCAGTGGGCTCCCGGTCACCCAATCCAAGGGGGTCTTCCCTCAGGATTCAGTCAACTCTGGCTCCCTGCATGTTGGACAAGCGTGAGTTTGTCGCTAAGTTTCTGTTCTGGCTTCCCCCTAATGATAAAGAGATAGAGGATTGCTCATTCCACAAGCAGGTCCTCCTCTTCGTATATTTTTAAATTAAAAAAATAAAACTCTTTCATGTATTATAATATCATATATATATAAATTCATCTAGGTATATATAAATTCATATGGGGCACCTGGGTGGCTCAGTCAGTTAAGCATCTGCCTTTGGCTCAGGTCAAGGTCTCAGGGTCCTGGCAGGGAGCCCCGAGTAGGGCTCTCTGCTCAACCCGGGAACCTGCTTCTCCCTCCCCCTCAGCTCCTCCTCCTCAGCTCCTCCCTCCCCCGTCAGCTACTTGTGCTCTTGTGCTCGCTTTCTCTCTCTCAAATAAATAAATAAAATCTTTAAAAAAATACATATATAGGTATACATAAATTATATAGAGGGATATACAATTCACACACACATATATAAAGTATCAGAAAATATAGTTACACAAAAAGTATGGAAAATAGCCATATTTGTACTCACCTACCACTTTTTAAACACCTTGGTGTATAATACCTCCTGACTATTAAAAATGAATGCAAATAGGGGACACAGGTGGTGCAGTCGGTGAAGCGCCCGACTCTTGGTTTTGGCTCAGGTCATGATCTTGGGGTCATGAGATCGAGCCCTGCATCAGGCTCCGCGCTCAGGGCGAGTTTGCTTGAGATTCTCTCTCCCTCCCCCTCTGTCCCTCCCCCTCATGCTCTCTCTCTCTCTCTCTCTCTCAAATAAATAAATAAATCTTTAGAAAGATGAATGCAAATATGTGCACATTTAGATAAACAGGGTCACACACTGTTCCATGTTCTATAACTTTTTAAATCCTTAATATCTATGAATCTCTGTCCGTGGTAACGTGTATATACTTGGTAGGCCTGCTGTTTTCCTGTGAACTCTCAGGCCCGCCCCCCTTCACTGCCATCCCCTCCTTCTCGGACCGTCCCTCCAAACGCCGCCGCCTTTTTCCCAAGAGCTTTCATTGCAGTTAGGCTAATGGAAGCCTGAAAGGTGGGAAGATGACATAACCTGGATATATGATCTTAGTCTCTCTCTTTGTTGGGTGGAGTCCCCGGAGTTTATTTGAAAATGCAGATCTCTTGTTCAAAATCATTAAAAATTTCAAGATGACAGCAGAACATCAAGCCAGGAGGGGCGCTCCTGAGTTAGGGTGTACCGTGTGACTTCACTGATTGCGCACCAACAAGCCGGCTCCCATCTCTGGAGGGGGCTCCATCTCTTCTGTGACTCTGATTCGCCCCAGATGGCCTTTGGGGGACAGTTTGGGCAGCCCCTCTGTGCCTTCCTGTGGTTGTAAATCATTGGCTTGTTCCACTTCCCCTGTTTCCTCCTGCAGTTTTTTCAGTGCATCTGTAACTAGCTCTCCCTATTAAATTCCTTCTAGCGAACTACCTGTCTTAACGCTAATAGCTACCTTAGGGAAGGCAAAACCTGGCCATTGGACCACCACTTGCTTTACTCTGCTGTTGCTGCGGGCATCAGTAATGGGTAACAGCTCACTTTCTGCAAGACTAAGTTCAGTCTCGGAATCCTTCTCAACACCGTGTTTGATTGCAGTTGGCACGTGGCATAAAATCCATGTGGCCTCGCAGCTCTGCATCATCCTTTTAAACAGCTTCATGCTTTCTGTCCCTGCGCTAGTATATCTTATTTAACTAATCCTTAACTGGTGATGATCAGTCTGTTTTTAGTTTTTCACTAATTCAGCGATGAGTGGTGTTGCATTGGTATTTTTGTTTATTTCTCCATTTGTCTGCAGGATAATGTCCTTGAAGGGGAACTGCTCGGATGGAGGGGATGCACATGGCACGTTTTGATACATATAGCCACTTGGGAATGGTTGTACATATATTCGAATATTTAGGTATGAAATGTCTAACTATGCAAAGTCCATCTTTTTTCCTTTCACCATCGTTCAGAGTCATTACACCTATTTGAACAAATCGTTTTCATAATTATTCCTGGAAATTGTCTCCAGATCTAATTTCGAAGGGGCTTAGAAGTCACCCCTTTCTGTTATTTCTAAATAAAACTAGTATTACTCAGCCCAACCACTTCTCAGTCTCCAGACTTCCTTTCGATGGATTTTTGATTACTTTTCAGAGACGAAAATCTATTTTCATGTGTTGAAGTTCCTTTATTTTGGAAGATAGTCAAAACGATAGAGTGTTCTCCCTGAAGGCCTAACCAGAAAAGCCTTTCAAGAAATTGCTGCAGCCTTATTTAAAGCTTATAGCTTCCTAAGGTAACCCCTTCGGCGGCGGCGGGCGGGGGCGGGGGGGGTGCATATTTATTGAGATGTGTGAAGTTTGGTGTATTTGTTTTAAAACTCAGTTGCTTTATGTTGTTGAGGAGTCTTTGTTAGTGGCATGTTGCCCCTACCTGTAATTCCTTTAATCAAAGTATTTGTCAAAAGCCTGTAAAATATTTATTTGGCTTGGTTTCATCAATGGAGTAATGGAATGATCTCTGTATTAAGTGTCTCATCTTTCACCTGGAATTGTTCTGACTGAAAACAATGTGTCTTCTAAGTACACAGTAAATCAACGGCTTGATTTAAAAAGATAGGCCACCCTTCAAAGAGCTTGGGGTCATTCCATTTTGCACACTCTGCCCAAGATAATTTCTAATTTGCTTTTTCAAGGAGAACATGGAAAAATGCTCTCATAAGATTGAGTATTTTCTCTTTCTTTTCTGCCCAAGAATGTCACGCAACTTTCAAATCATTGCAAAGCAAACAAAAACACCCTCCCGCCTCCCCTCTGGTGAAAATTGGTCGTTTTAAAGGCAATGTCTGGTCTCGGTAATATGAAATTCTTTGTTAGCCTTAGAAATGGCAGATCAATGACTTATTCTTGTAATCCCTTAACTCTTAAACAGTCTCCCAGAAAGCTGGTTTCAAAAAATAAGACCAGGCTTTGCATTTAGATAGACACTCAAGTGAGTCACTGGGAATGTTTGAGCTCCTTTGGTGCTGTGTTTTCTTCCCATCAGACCAATAAATTCCTACAGGTCTCAGCTCTTTAATTCCCTTTAGGGAGGGCTGGGATAAAGAATATCAGCCCATTCTAAAAAATCCTGCTGTTTTTATGACACACAGAAATAACTACAAGAAATACCTTAATCATTTTTACTTGCAAGGCCATGTAACTTCTTTTTTTTCCTCCAAAGTTAATGATCACTAAGGGCCCGCACACATGCACGCAGAACCCTGGCCCTTGGGTCTCCCTAAGTCACCTTTATGGTACAGCCCCCAAATAAAACTATGTTGAGTTCTCTGAATTTGCATTCCTGCTCTAGCCTTCAGGGTTTACAGGCTCCCGTTTCATTTCCTCTGCTAGCCATGTTGCAGCTATAATATTTCAGTTCCTGAGCATTTACTTAGCGAGGCCAGACTAATCCAGCTTAAATTTGCACTCATGGTGTAAAACTGACTGAGGCCTGTCTCCATTCATCAGTGTCCTTGAGACAAGACCCCTTATTCTGGCCTCTGTACTTTTGCATGGTCTTGTGTCTGGAATGATGTTTCTCCAGTCCATTTAATGATATTCTTTCTTCCATCAGAGCTCAGGCAAGTCCTACTTCCTCCCATGAGCCTTCCCCAGTGTTGGAAATGATCAGAGCTTTACAACTCTCTTTCTTCTTGGAAATCCTATAATACAAAATATAATGTTTTAAACTTATTATTATTGCTTTGTTGGGAATTATTTTCTGAAAGGGACTAACTACCACTCATGGGCAGAGGGCTCTGCATATCTCCTGGCAGCCCCCTTTCCCCAGCACTTCCCACCACAGGGCCCGGGGCAGGAGTTGAACCGGGGTCCTCACCCACTCTCATTATCTTGTGTTGTAGTTCAGTCTTCATGCAGGAAAAGATGTAAAAACACAAAGATTTTATTTGAGCTGTACAAACTCAGGGCTTGACGCCAATAACAGTTTTGCACGTTTTCATTGTTTGGATGAGTAATTACATCAAATGTGTAATATCCTCCTCATGAATTTTATGTGCATTATGTTTAACACAAGCCTACTATTTTTCATTGTTTCCAGTTTTCAAAAACGTAAGCCAACCACCTCTTTGGAAAATTTCCATTTCTGTTTTTCTTCTCAGCGATTTGTTCTCTTCTAAGCTCTTTTCTGAGCCTCCCTTTTATATTTTTCATTTCTATCATGTTCTCAGTTTGTACTCATTCTCAAGAATCTAAAGGATTAAAAAAGAACATGTATATTAAGTACATACCTAAAATATCTAAAAAAGAACATGTCTATGTAGACTCACAGCTTACAAAACTTGAAAATATTTTCATCTGTGATGTAAATTCAAGTAAAAGTGACATTTTTAACAATTGAAGATATTACTTTGTTTTCAAAGCAGTAAATCTAAATTATTCAAAATTATCTACAAGGTTAAAAGGGAAACGTGTTATTAAAAAATATCAACATTCTCAATAAAATTAAGTTACACTGAATCACAAAATTTTACTTAAAAATCCTTTTCTTTGTTTTCTTGCAAACTTTTTATTATGGAGAAATTCAAACATACAAAAGTAGGCGGAATAGTATAATGAACTCCAATAGACTTATTACCTCTGTTCAGTTAATTGCTCAGCTCATGGACTTATTTCACTTTACCTTCCTATCTGCACCTCCCCCATTAATTTGAAGTAAATACCACGTGTCTTATAATCTGATCTGTAAATATGTCAGCAACATCTCTAAAAGATGAGATTTTTAACACAACCACATTATTATCATCATGCCTTAAAGATAACAATAATTCCTTCATATAAACAAAGAACTAACAAATGTTCAATATTTCAGTCATGTCAAATGTCACATGCATATTTTATAGTTGGTATCAAAACACAAGTAAAGCTCACACATTGTGATTTGCTGAAATATCCTTTAAGTCTTTTAATCTTTTGGTTTTCTTTTCCTTTCTATCTGTCTCTCTATTTCTCTTTCTCTCTTTGTCTCTCTGTCGCTGTCTCTCTCTCTCTCCTTTTCATTTTAATTATTGTACTAACTGCCTTATTTGTCCTATAGAGTTTTCTCCAGTCTGAGTTTAGTTGATTGCATCCCTATTGTGTTATTGAACATTTTTGGTACTGATATTTAATTGCAGCATTATTTACAATAGCCAAGATATGGAAGCAACAATAAATGTCCATTGCTAGATGGATGGATAAAGAAGATGTGCTAGAGATAGACAATGGAATATTACTCAGCTATAAAGAAGAATGAGCTCTTGCCATCTGCAACAATGTGGATGGACCTAGAGGGTATTATGCTAAGTGACATGAGTCAGACAGAGAAAACAAATACTATATGATTTTACTTATATGTGGAATCTGAAAAACAAAACCAATGAACAAACAAGACAAAACAAAACAGAAACAGACTCAGACACAGAGAACAAACTGGTGGTTGCCAATGGGGAGTGTGGTAGAGAAAACCAGAAAAATAAGTGAAGGCCATCAAGAGGCCCAAACTTCCAGTTGTAAAATAAGTAAGTCACAGGGATATAAAGTATAGTGTATGGAATATAGTTAATAATATTATAATAACTTTGTATGGGGACACCTGGGTGGCTCAAGTTGGTTAAGCGTCTGCCTTCGGCTCAGGTCATGATCCCCGGGTCCTGGGATCGAGTCCCACATCGGGCTCCTTGCTCAGTGGCGAGCCTGCTTCTCCCTTTGCCTTCCTCTCTCTCTCCCTCCCTCTTTCTTACAAATAAAAAACCAAAAAACAAAAAACAAAATTTTGTATAGTAACAACGGGTAACTAGATCTATTGATGATCATTTCATAATGTATGAAAATATCAAATCACTATGTTGTACACCTAAAACTAACATAATGCTGTATGTTAATCATAATTCAATAAAAACATTTAGTTAAACCTTATTTAATACTTTGTAAAATTATAAGTATTTGCAATTTTGCATCCAACGTCCAATTAGTGACCAATGCAAAAACTTGGTGTGTGTATGCACACAGATTTAAGAGTGAAGTAAACTGTTTAATATTGTAAAATCTTCCATCAGCCACTGTGTAACTTCTACACTTACCTGTGCATTCCCTAGCACTCCCCGGAATCACAAATTGGAAACTGAAGAGAAGCAAGAAAAGAGATACTTGACTGAGAAATTATACTTTGTTTTCTAAGAAGTTATTGTGTTGGTGTTGAGAGGAAGATTTCACAAGTTATTTGATTTGTCTCTTACCTAAGCTTCCCCCATTCCATTCTGTTTGCATTGTCTACCTCTGTTACCAGGGACAGCACAATACACATGGCCCCACAGCCTTCAAGTGTGCTTTCCTAGGCCATCAGGAGACGAATAAGTGAAAACATTTCCTTGGGCCTGACTGGTATTAGCTACGAGAGCAGATGTTGAGACGTACGGAGTGTACTGGGCTCGCATTGAGTGTTGGACCCCAAGTGAGAAGCTTGGCAGGCATTTAAAAATAAGACTCAGTGGGTCTCCTATCAACCATCAGATATGTGACTTCCAGGGTGACAAGAAATCTACAGAGCTGTCCAAGCAGAGACGTGGCTTCTCTCCAACATGTTTCTCTGCTGATTTTATGTGAAGCCAAAGGCTTTTGGATGGTGACTAAAGGCTGGGTTAAGCAAAGGATCAGATTCATAGATTGTTCTTTGGGATAGGAAGGGTTTCAGTGCCACAAAGATTATCCACTAGTCAAGTCCTCAGAGATAGGCCTGTCATCACTCGTTTTAGCTTCTCTTCAGGAGAAACACAGACTTCTGGTACTAATTAGATCTCTATGATACCGAGCAAGGGGTTGAACATTCTGGTCTACAGGTTCCTGGGTTGTAAACCGAGGAGGCCAAACCATATGATCTCTAGGATGCATTCTGGCAGTATTGCATCCTGAATTAGTACCAGAGGTGTGAGCAAGACTCAGTTCGGCGTGACCCAATCTTATATTTTCAATCCATTCCTGCAAGGGGGTCCACTTGTGCTAATTCATAGCTAGCCTATGGAAATAGGCAGGAATGAGAAGCCCCTACAACAGTGCCTGGCACATTGCTGTTTCTAATACTTATTTATGGATTGAATAAATGTCTCCTCAGTTACGTGAATCTAGATAACTCCTCTGAGTTCCAAAATCCATCCTGTACTTGCAGTCCAGTGGTCTCTCTGTTTTTCCCATTCTCTCCCCATTCTGTTGTCATTTGAGACCATTGGTACCTATTGGCTTAGCCAAGGGCAAAAGGAAGCGCACGTCTTGCGTGGGGAGGCAATTTATAAAGATATTAAAGTAATACAGGCATCAATTATTATGCAAAGTGGTATGCAAATTCAGCTAAAGGAGCATCATAATGGCAGTTTGTCTAAGCTTTGACTGTGTCAGCCTGGAAAAAGTTGAGAAGTGCTGTGTTAAGCTAATATTTCAGGTCTGCGCCAGCTTTTCCAAGATAAAAATACATCGCTATTAACCCATCAAAATGTTGCTTATGAAAATAAATAAAGCAGCAGCATCACCTGTTTCCCATTAACAATAGAAGTTTAATAATTATAGAAATATTTTGGTAATATTATTTGAGTTTTCTATGTCAAAATAAATACGTTTTATTCTCTTCCTATTTCACTACCTTCTGCAAAGCCATTATTCTCGTTCTCTGGATTTATAGGACATCTATTCCTGTGAATAGCATTGTCTGGCTCTACCAGTTTTTTTTTTTTTTTTAAGTAAGTTATTTTTTACTGAAGTGTTGCATACATATGTACCTACAGAAAGTCTACAAATCATGGTGTATCAAAGTGAACACACATGTAACCACACCCAGACCATTATGTGTAAGTCCCAATAGCTTAACGAACGCCCCTTCCCAGTCATAATTTGGCCCTGCTTAAAGGTAATCATTCTGACATCTGCCATCATGAATTGTTTTGGACTCTTTTTGAACTCTGTATACATGGAATCATGCAGTAGGTGCCCTTTCCTTCTTCCTTCCTTCCTTCCTTCCTTCCTTCCCTCCCATCCCCTCCTCTCCCCTCCCCTCCCCTCCCCTTCCCTTCCCTTCCCCTAGGTCTTTACCCAGTATTGTATTTGTAAGATCTTTCCATGTTGTTGTATTTTGTGATAGGTTGTCTATTTGTATTGGTTTACAGTGCTCCATTGTATGGCGGCCATGGCAGTGTGAGTGTCAGACTGAGGAGTGGTTAACCAACAGCCTCCCGCTACAGTGCTTTGGATCCACTGATGCGGCTGAACCTCTAGGACCTGCTCTCTGGGGGCAGCATCCAACCAGTGACTGAGCATGGCTGTGGGGGTTGGCCTTAGGGTCTGAGTATTTGTGCTCAGTGGGAACTCCTCTGGCCAGTATTTGCATGGACGCCCCCCACTGGACCAGCTGAGATATTCTCAGAGCCATACCACATCTAAGCTCCTCTCCCAATCTTCCTTCCTTCCCTCTTTGTTTTACAGGTCAACATGACCTGCATTGCCTTCTGAAGACTTACTCTCCGTACTCCTGCTCCATCCCTCAGTAAATATCGTGCACTCCTAACCGCATCTGATTGTGTGCTTCCCAGAGGATGCGAACTGATGCACATTATACAGTTATAAGTTATTTATCCATTCTACTGTGGGTAAACATTTTAGTTATTTCTAGTCTTGAAGAGCCATGAACAGTGCTGCTCAAAACATTCCTGTACATGCTTTGGTGCACATTTGTATGCAAATCAGTTGAGTCACTGTGGAATTGCTGGTCACAGGTTATGTGTGGGTTTAACTTCAGTAGATCCTGTCAGAGCCTAACCAAATGATTATCAGTCAACATTGCCACCAATACGATACGATAGTTCTAATTGCTCCACGTACTTCCCCGCACTCAGTATGGCCTGTTTTCAAACTTTTCGATACTTTGTTTCTCTGATGTATAATGATGTTGAGCACATTTTAATATATGTTTATTGATCATTTATCTATTCTTTTATGTGAAGCGTCTATTCATATGTGACTATTTTTCTTTTACTTACCCATATTTTCTTTATTGACTTATAGGAGTTCTTTGTATGTTTTGGATATGACTCCTGAATATCCTTCCCCACTCTCAGCCATGCTTTCTTAATAATGATTTTCTTATCCTTTCTTGATGATGATTTTGATACACAGAACTTCTTAATTTTAACATAGTGTAATTTATCAATCTTTGCTCCTTTTTAAGAGCTTTTTTGACTGTTTAAGAAATCTTTATTTTTTCTAAAGCTCATAAAGATAGTTGCCAATATTTTCTTCTAGAAGCTTTTCCTTTCCACATTTAAGGTCTAAAATGTACCTGGAGTTGATTTTTGTGTATAATGTGTAGTAAGGATCATGCTTAATTTTTTAAATATATGAATATCCATTTGACTCAGCATCATTTATTAAAAAGACCACCCTCTCTTCACTGCATAGCCCTGTCACTTTTTCCACAAATCATGTGGTCTATTTCTTTACTTTCTCTTTTGTTCCATTGATCTATTTGTATATCTTTGAATCAATACTATATTCCCCTAATAATTTTATGATAGTTCTGGATACCTAGTGATAAATTCTTTCAATTTTCTCCTTTACCTTAAGATCGCCTTGGCTATTCCAGCATTTTCATATGAAGTTTATAAAACAGATTGTCAAGCTATGCGAATATACTGTTGGAATTTTGATTGGGATTTGTTGATCCCTAGATCAATGTGAAGAAACTGACCACATTCAATTCTCCAATCCAAGAACATGATATATTTCTCCATTAGTCCAGATACTCTTTAATTAATCTCAGTAATAATTTCTGATTTATAGATAGACAACTTTCACAGGTTTTGTCTGATTTATTCCTAAATAGATGATTATTCTTGATAGCGTTATGAAGTTTTATTTTCAAATTTTATATTCTAATTATTTGCTTCTGTTGTATGGAGATGAACTTAATTTTGCATATTGACCTGGTAGGCAACAACTTTCACTTATTGTTTATTGGTTCTTTGTCATTTTCTATGCACACATTTATATTTTCTACAAATAATGAGAGTTTTATTGTTTCCTTTCAAGTCTTTATACTTTTTTTCTCATTATATTGCACTGGCTAAGATATTCCTTACAATGTTGAATAAAATTGTGATGTCAGATATCCTCGTTTCATTCTTGATCTTGGAAATGGCAAGGGGTACACTTTTAATCTTTCACTATTAGCTATTGTTTTGGGGAAAGCTGTTCTTTGTTAGGTTGAAAACAATTTCTTATTCCTGGTTTACTAAAAGTTTTGTTTTTATCATAAATATGTACTTATTTTTTATCAAATGCTTCCCTGCATCTATTGAGAAATGTTTCTCTTTTATTTTGTTAATATGGTGAATTACATTGATATATTTTTAAATATTATTCATCTTTAAAAGAAATCCTGGAATAAATCCCATCTAGCAATGATATATTATCCTTATTATACTTTTACTGAGTACAATTAGCTAATATTTGTTTAAAATTACTATGCCTACATTTACAAGACAAATTTGCCTATAATTTTCCTTTCTTGTAACATTCTTGTCAGGTTTTGGTATCAAGGTTAATCTTGCTTTATAAAAAAAGTCGTAAAGTTTTTCTTTTTAAATCTTTTTCTGTTCTCCAATTTAATATTGGCATCATTTCCTCTTTAGATATTTGGGATATTTCACCAATGAAGCCATCTAGACCGGTAGTTTTCTTTATTGGGTGAGTTTTGAAATTACCAAATAAATTTCTTTTTATAACCTATTCAGATTTTTAATTTTTGTTGTGTGTTAGTTTTGTTAAATAAAATTTTTCAGGGATGCTTACATTTTATTTAAGACTTCAAATTTACTTAAAAAAAAAAGACTTCAAATTTACTGGCATAAAATTGTGCATAATACCCTCTTACTGTTTTTTCAAATTTCCATAGGATCTGTAATGCAGTTCCCTTTTACTGTCCTGATATTATTTGTGCTGTCTCTCTTTCTCTTTTGTTTTCTTGTTCTGTATTGCTAGTGATTTATCAATTTTATTAACATTTTTGAAAAAACCTCTTCTCTTTTTTTCTATTATATATTTGCCTTCTGTTTAATTAATTGCCCTTGTCCTCCATTCTTCTTTGAGATTAATTATATCCTTTTCCTTGAGAAGGAAACTTAGGTAATTGTTTTTCAAATTATATATATTATATATAAAATCATATTATATATAATTACATTATATATTATATGTAAATATATATATATATATACAGATATATATTCCTCTCGAAAGGATTTATTTGATTTCTTGCAGGGAGTTAGCATAAGTGTAATCATCTTGATCCAATTAGGTATTGAGATACTTTGAGACCAAAGTTCAGGTTTTTTGAGGGGTTGTCTATTTTCAATTTTCTCTAATTCCTAGGACGTTACCATTCAGGAATCTCAACTAAAGACCTGGAATGTTAATCGGAGATCCTTCTCTTTGGCAGGTCCTAAATACTGATTTTTTTTTTCTCCCCAGCTCCGGGGTACAGCTGAAAGCTCATTTTTTTTTTAAATTAATAAATGACTTTTTAGAACAGTTTTAGATTCATAGCAAAGTAGAGTGGAAAGTACAGAGGGTTCCCACATGCTCCATGTCCCCCCACACACTCAACCTTCGCTACTGTCAACATGCTGCACAATGAGTCACATTTGTTACAACTGACACATCACTGACATTGACATATGATTATCACTCAAAGTTCATAGCTTCCGTTACGGTTCACTCTTGGCCTTGGGTAGTCTCTAGGTTCTGGAAATCTATAAGGACACATATCCACTACTGTAATATTGTACAGAATAGTTTCACTGCCCTTCAAATCCTCTGTGCACAGCCTATTCTTTTTAGTGGCATTGAAGTTGAACATTCTTCCTAATTTATTGGCCTCTTTCTTCCGAAGTCTTAGGATTTATCAAATGCTGAAAGTTTAGAAGCTCAATATTACGTTAGGCTCCCTTCTCTGAGAGTCTCTCTTTCTTTGATCTCTCTGCTCTTAAGTCTTAGAAACCGTGGTTTGTTTTCCAAAGCCTTAAGTAGCTGCTGTTTTAGTTTAGTTTTGTTTTATATCGTGTGCAGCTTTTATGTTTTTTTCTTAGGGAGAGATTTTATCTGATAGAAGCTAGTCCCCCAGCCATGTCAACTTTACAGAACTACTAATATAATTGGTTTCTTCTGAGCTAATTATTTGGTTGACATATAAAGACTACAAAGTTGTCAGAATAGAGAAAAGCTGTTCTTGGTGAATGCATCTTTTTCCTCCAATAGAACCCACCTACTCATTCATTCACTTATTTATTCATTCCTCAGCAAATATTTATTGAGCATACCTGATGTGCATCTATGAAATATAAAATATGTTAGTCTCTGGAGATATAGAAGTAAATTTATCAATGGTTCCTGGATTTGAGGGGCTTTCCATCTACTAGATTACTTGAGTAGAAAGATTACGAGGAAAAAGATATTGAATTTTGGACTCAGATGGACTAAGATTATTTATTAGCTGTGACCTTGAATAAGTTACTTGGCTATTTCCAAGCTTCAGCTGGGCAAAATATTAAGTGTTGTAAGATTAGACAAAATGTATGTGATATGCCTATCACTATGCCCACAACATAGTAAGATATAAATAATTTGTATTTCTTATTGTTATTCCAGGTGGAGAGACATATAAAGTGTAAAGTCCCTGGGAATGTTTGTGGAGGACAAGGAAAGATTTTATAGAGGTTAAAATATGAAAGGAATATAGGAGATCACCATCCACAATAGGTGGTGAGGTTGGGTTAGCATGTGAGTGGGGGGTCAAAATAGGTTTGGAACATAGGATGAAGGAGGTCTTTGACATGGAGGGAATTATACAGGCCTTTACTTTTTTTTTTAGGCCTCTATCTTTTTTATATTACAAAATGGACATTTGTAATATGTTTGACACAGAGTTCCATGAGGATACAATTGTGAATAAGATAGACATGGTCGATTGACCTACTTTTACAAAGTTTATTGATGATCAAGGATATAGACAAGCAAGTAGGCAGTTAACAAATAGTATGATATTCTAGATCTTTTGGGATAACAGCTCATCCCATAGCCTTTGTTCTCTTCTCTAAAATGGGCCCTTAGATAGATGCCTAACTTAAACAAGGCCCATAGGATTATGGCAGAAATTTGGGGCTGTCATTCAGGGACATTGTGTTTTCTGCATGTGGTTAGAGCCACCTGCCACATTCTTCCATATGGCTAGAAAGCAGAGAAAGCTGTTTTACAGAAACCAATAGAAAGGAAGTAGACATGCAGAAATTAGCCAAAATATGAGGCAGAAAGAATCGTATCCACTTTCAACTTCTGGTGCTAGTCCTTTCCCTAAGGCCTGGATTATGAAAGATAACACCGCATCTGTATATTGCTTAGAGTCCCTCAGGCTGATTTCCACACCTTGCAACCAAAAGTCTTACCAAATAAATTTATGATAGATGCTAAGATAGAAGGCCTGTACTTTGCCAGAGAATTACATATGGAAGGCACATAATGCTACTTAGTTGGTATGTCAGGGAAGGACCTTGTTGGAAGAGATGTCTAAACTCAGATGAAAAGGATAAGCAGATGTTACAAGAAAAGGGACAAGATTGCTGTAAGCAGAGGTAAATACATGTGTGAACTGAAGGAGTAACTACAGAGATTCGACCTGTTCTGGAGCAGTGTTGGGAGGCTGGGAAGGAGAAGGGAGAAAGGTATCAAGCTGGAGAAGGGAAGAGCTTTAGGTCATCCGGCCTACTTGCTAGAATGTGGACCCCCATCCCCACACTCCCTACAGCCACAGTCCCCGTCTGTTACTCACTTCTCCGCAGAGGAAAACCAAGGTATCTGGTGGGTGCGTGGTAGCCATTATTCCACATATCTTGATAGAATGAGCTCTAGATTAAGAGCTGGGTGTTTGGTCTCATTCCATACCTCTCTGCTTTCCTTTCTAACTTGCTCTTCACAAAATACAGGGGCGCCTAGGTGGCATGGTTGGTTAAGCGTCGGACTCTTGGTTTTGGCTCAGGTCATGATCTAAGGGTTGTGAGATCGTGCCCTGCGTCCGGCTCCATACTGAGCACGGAGTCTGCTTCAGATTCTCTCTCCCTCTCCCTCTGCCCCTCCTGCTTGCACTCTCTCCCTTTCTCTCTCTCAGATAAATAAATAAATCTAAAAAAAAGAAAGAAAAGAAAATACAGTCTGTGCCAGTATGATGGTGGGTGACCATTCCTCTGATGGTTGATGAAGGGAGATTTAGAGACTCCTTTCATGACGTGGGATGTCTAAACGTGATACAGTGATTAGGACTTTGGCAAAAGACTCTGTAGGTCCTCTGAGGGCACCTAACGCTGATTTATTCTAGAGACTGTTAGGCCAAATCAGAGAAGTGAATGAAAAGTTAGCAGTAAAACACTTGGGTTTTATCAGAGTAAAATATTCTCTTTGGTGTCTTTTAGCCTGTTTATAAACAACTTGCGTTATTTGGAGAAATGTGTTAAATAATTATGCAGTTACTAAATACTTCATTTTTGTAATTGACACTTCTCTTAGGTTGCTATTAAAGAGTGTGCCTGTTATTTTTGTAATTTGGGATGTGAGAGAAAGCACTGTATACTGCTGTTTCTCCTAGGCTCCACAGCGATAGTCTTTCTGGAACAAGACTGCAAGGTCAATGAATGTTAGAGACTGTGTCCCCACTCCTTCCTCCTAACAAGAGGCACCATATTCCTCCATCAGTTAGAGACCTTTCCCTTTAGGCTGCTTAATCAGAGACAGGAAAAGACTGGATCTGGTATGTTTCCATTTTATCTTGGAACTCCATAATGGACCAGACTCAAACCCAGACGACTCATCCGTCATTACAGATGGCCTTGATTGTTTATCCCAGGCTAATACCCGTTTATCAGGAGCAACCACTTTCTCTCCAATCAGCGTTTAATATCAAATGACAGCTAGCTTGAGAAGGATTTGGAGGATGATAAATCCAGTGGAAAAATCAAGGAAGACGGGGAGTAAGGAATCTATGTAATCAATGCAGTTGCACGGGAATGCTGAGAGGTCTATTCAGTAGATCCCCAACAGGTGAAAGCAGGAGCTTATGGGAGCCTCCGCATTTGACCGGTGGAGGAGGTGGTGTTGGCTGCCCTTAACACACAAAGTAATGACAGATACCATTTTTTTAAGTGCTTACCATACGACCAGCTTTGGGATGAGCACGTTTTGTGGATCGTCTCATTGAATATAGGCAACCTTAGGAGCTAGATGATTATCACTGGCTCCATTTAATAGAGAAGTAACTCACTGAAGTTCCCACAGAACAGGGAAAGGCAGGAAAAACTGAACCCTGGGCTGTGTTGTATGAATCCAGGACCCACGCCCTTAGTGATCTACTGCCTCATCCCCTTAGGCTGACCATTTTGTCTACCTTTTTCCTTTAGCAGCTTGCCCTTTGACCTCGTGTTTCTTTGGGCTAGATGGACATTGGCACCTTATAACCTTCCCAGAGTCTTGCCTGGTCACATTTGCTATCTTATTATTGCCTAGTATTACCATGATCTGGATGCCAGATACTATTTACATAATATTCTCAGGTAGGAACGGTTCTACCCCAGGAGGCAAAGGCGGCAGAGTGCCTGCCCTTTGTTCTGCGTGGTTACTGCGCTATGGCGGCTCCCTGGACTTGACTTGCTTAAGAAAAACAGTGTTAACATGACCCGCATTTGTTCTTGGCTCCAGCTACCCAGCAGCCCGCGCCAACCCCCAGCCCCGTGACAGCACTCCGGTTAGGCTCTCCCTGCCCCTTGTGACTTCTCCCACCCGCCCCTTGGTGGGGCTTAGCCGTGCCACCCTGTCCCTCCCGAGGGCCCTGCAGGGGGCGCTGTGGGGTTGGGGCGAGCTGTCAGTCCTCTGCCCATTCCTCCTGTGACCATTTCAACGTATTCACAGCACAGGACTTGGAATTTTCAAAAGGTTGAGAGAACATTTCTCAACCCCCCAATTTCCAAGCAGCTTGAAAACCTCTTAAGACATTACCTTCAATCTGCTGCTCGTGATGAGTGGCTGTCGAGTGCTCATGTGCGCTGTGTCACGCTGGTGAGTCAGGAGGTGCCTTCCCTGGCTCCTTGGCTCACCCACGGGCGAGCCTGCAAACCAGCGAGGCTCCCTTTGGTTTCTGAGAAGCACAAGGCGCTTCTCAGAAAGCTGATACCTATGGAGACTGGGCAGAGGAATAATTCCCTAAATGCATAAGGGATGCGCATCTAAATAGGGAACTGGAAAGCTGGATTAGAAATTGGAGGGTCAAAGTGAAGCATAGAGAGGGCGTTTCTCCTTCCCCTCTCCTCCCCTGGGGTACCACGGAGGTTGATACCTTGGTTATGAGCGATCTCTGGCAACATAGTCATTTTTATTTAGGGTGAGTGAGGCCGCTGTGAGGGCTTCAGTGGGAGCTCCATTGTCAAATCTGCACTAAAGGACCGTTAAAATAGAGTGTTACTGTAAGAAGCTCTCTCTGCTAGACGTTTCTCAGAAGAGCTTTGTGCCTTTTCAGAGGGCTGCTTGCTGCTTCTTTCCACTGTCGGGAGGGTGAAAACTGCCCCTAACGAACTGAGCCTTTTTAATTGATTATAAAAACAGAAGAGAACACAGCAGTGGGAATTGTTGGCAGTGCTTTACAGCGAGTGGCGAATCACTGCATATTCATTTGTTTCTCATTGGCCAAGAAGAATCCTCTTTTGGTATTCAAGCAAATGTGCTGTGAAGTTTGCAGAGGACAGGGTTTAACAACTTTTCCTGGCTGGAGGCCTGGGCGGGTTTTTTTGGTGGAATGGTAGGAGGGCCAGGAAGTGGTGGGGGTGGGAAGCTGAGCTGGGGGGAGTGAAGTGAAGGAGTGTTTCAGGGAAGGTAGGAGCTGGGGAGCGCTGAGGTAGTCTCTAAAGTAGCTGCAAAGAATGGCTTTATCTGTGTGGGTGTAAGGTGGGAGAGTTGGATTACGCTGTGATAACTACAGGAGTAATCCCACAGCGGGGTGGCCATACTTGGCATATAACACAATTATTTTGGTAGTCCAGAAAATAGGACTGAGTTGGATTCTTTCATGGCAGAAGAGAGGGAGTAGTTCACCTGGCCTCAGTTTCTTTACACTGTGGTATTATGTGGGTTCTCAAGTACTTGGAAGGGAAGCTGACAGCGTCTTCTTATATGAACTGAGGAGCAGATTGTGCTTCCTCCCCCTCACTTATCGCCCTCTGTATCAGTCTCCCATCCTCTTTCTCTTCCATCTTATGTCTTCACCTCTCAGTGTTCCCCTTCTGCTCCAGTCAGTCTGGACTCAGACCATTTGGTTTCTTAAAAGGGTCAATTTCCTCCTGCCTCAGGACCTTTGCACATGCTATTCTGTCTACTTGAATTGTTCTTCTCCAATACCTGGCTTTTTCCCACATGGCCAGGGTGGCTCCTACTCATCCTTCCAGCCATAACTTGACACTGCCTCCTCAAGGAAGCCTTCCATGGACATCCTGACCAGCATGAGCCCTCTTGCCAGAGGTGCCTTTCACACTATGCTTTTTCTTTAATGATTTTATTTATTTATTTGTTTGTTTCAGGGGGGAGGGGCAGAGAGGGAGGGAGAGGGAGAGAGAGAATCTCAAGCAGACTCCCTGCTGAGCATGGAGTCCAATGTGGGGCTCGATCTCACAACCCTGAGATCATGAACTGAGCCAAAACCAAGAGCTGGGCACCTAAATGACTAAGCCATCCAGGTGCCCCACTATGCTTTTTCTTTAGAACAAGAGCTGTAACTTCAATCAAATAATAACTAGCTGACCCAGTGTAATATGCATATTTCTGGCAGATTTAATACTTATGAATACAAAATTCACAAATTGTATGCTTCCATATATATATTTCATCATGAAAAATGAACAACATTTTTAGAGGTAACACTTAGTGATCTCAGGAAGCAATCCTGAGGCATGGACAGAGGCATGGAGTTCTCCCTGCCTGATTCTGGAAAGTATTAGAAATAAAAGTCTGGTTTTTTTTTTTTTTTAAGATTTTATTTATTTATTTGACAGAGAGAGACACAGCGAGAGAGGGAACACAAGCAGGGGGAGCAGCAGAGGGAGAGGGAGAAGCAGGCTCCCTGCTGAGCAAGGAGCCCGATGTGGGATTTGATCCCAGGACTCTGGGATCATGACCTGAGCCAAAGACAGCTGCTTAACTGATGAGCCACCCAGGCATCCCTATTAGGCAACTTTTATAATTAGTTTGTTACTTGTTACCTATAAACCTGCAAGCCAGCTTCCCCCAATCACTGAATGTCTATGTGTTCTTTGGAGGAATTGGATGGAGAAAAATCATATCCAGTTGAACCTCAGAAACATGTACAGCAAGCATTTCATACTCAGGGGAAGTGCTTTCATCTAGGACTGGTAGTTGGTTAATTAAATCTTTTAAAGCAGTGAATTTGGAGGGGGGGAGGATGAAACATATATTTAAATATTTCATGTTAAGTTAAAACAAAAATATTCATCTATTTTCCAATCTTTTTTTTTTTTAAAGATTTTATTTATTTATTTGAGACAGAGAGAATGAGAGAGAGAGAGCACATGAGAGGGGGGAGGGTCAGAGGGAGAAGCAGGCTCCTCGCCGAGCAGGGAGCCCGATGCGGGACTTGATCCAGGGACTCCAGGATCATGACCTGAGCCGAAAGCAGTCGCTTAACCAACTGAGCCACCCAGGCGCCCCATCTATTTTCCAATCTTATGATGTAAAACCAGGCCTTTTTCTTGAGTTTGAGTCTACTGACTGAAGTCCTCCATCACCTATTTTTTTTTAAAGATTTATTTATTTATTTGAGAGAGAAAGAAAATGTGCAGGAGTGGAGAAGGGGCAGCAGGAGAGAGAATCTCAAGCAGACTCTCCACTGAGCACAGAGCCCAGCGCAGGACTTGATCTCATGACCCTGAGACCAGCACCTGAGTGGAAATCAAGAGTTGGACACTCAACCAACTGAGCCACCTAGGTGCCCCCCCTCCATCACCTTTCTTGTATCAATCACACATAAAAATGCAATATCTACATTTTTTTTTTAAGTAGAGAGAACTAAAAGACATTTGAGAGGCAATCTGAAACCAGAATCGTTCATATTTTGTGTTTTCTTCGCCAGTCTTTTACAGTTGCCTCACCCACACTTAATTTAATAAACTTTTTAAGTAGCTTGTCTTGATTGCGGCTTTCTGTAGCATTCATACCGTTTTCATAGAAACAACTCTTTTCACACTCTTGTTTCATTGCTTTATATAATATGTATCTAAGTTATTTAATTACAATAAATTATACAACTGACATTAGTGGGTTTGGGAACAAATACAGCTGAGTCCTGGAAAGCATAGACCATAATCAGTGGGATCAGGCGAGCTGAGCATTCTGGCAAAGAGTGGTCCACAGGCTGAGTGCATCAGTCAGGAAGTTTTATAGAGTGAGCGGAGAGTGTTGGTTAATCCCTCAAACTGGTAAGTAGGGGGTAGTTAAGAGCATTTCTTCTATGTCTCAATGTGTTTATTATTTTATTAAGGTCAGTCTCTCTGGACTGATAGGAAGTTGCATGAAGGAAAGAAGAGTTGCTGTGTGTAGTAGGTGCTCAGCCATAACTTGCTGTACTCCCTAGTCCATGCTTTGGCTGATGGTTTCCTTCAGGTCATTTCCTATCCCCGACACGTTTTGTGAAATCAACTTTATGGTTTGATTGACTGATTCACTATCTTGATAAGACCAAGAACCACAGGAACAGCTATAGTAACCTTAAATTAAGGCAAGACATTTTAACTTTCTTTTTTCAACCAAATAAATAACAGAGAAAGGATTGCTTGCCAATTCAGAGATTTTCATTTTTAAAAAGGTGTCAAGTAGTCCCTTGTACTAACAACTATATCATAAATAAATGTGGCAAATAAAAAATGTAATCACAATTAAAACCACAAAAAATATTGGCCCAAGGGGGGCGCCTGGGTGGCTCAGTTGGTTAAGCAACTGCCTTCGGCTCAGGTCATGATCCCGGAGTCCAGGGATCGAGTCCCGCATCAGGCTCCCTGCTCAGCAGGGAGTCTGCTTCTCCCTCTGACCCTCCTCCCTCTCATGCTCTCTGTCTCTCATTCTCTCTGTCTCAAATAAATAAATAAAATCTTTAAAAAAATATATAGCTAGAAATACCGGAATCAAAACTAAAGAAAATTTATAACGTTTGATCATTTCTAAGTTCTTTTGCAGCTCTAAATACTGATATCAGAGGAATGATACCTGTCGCGTGTCTCTGAAAGTATGAGCAGATATTTCATGAGAACCTGCCGCTTGCCAAGTGCCTTGGCTGCGTCTGGGGATCTGATGGCTACAGGTGACTAAGGTATGGCCTGTTTCTGAGAAAATTACCAACCAGTGGACCAGACTGGATGGAAGATAATCATCTTATATAGCAGAGCAAAAAAATAAAAAAATAAAAAAAATATGTCATGATAGGGGAGCATGGAGGAATGAGAGATTCTATCCAACTCGAGAAACTAAAAGAGATATCTGAAGCTACACAATGATTAGCAACAGAAAAAAAAATCACATTTGACCTGCTTGGGAATATTACCAAAAGATGTTGGCTTGAGCGGGCACAGGTTCCTGGGACACAGAGGAGAGAGAACCCAACGACCTGGAAGGTCCTGGTCCAGCTCTCATCCCTACCCTTTTTCAGGACCAGAATCTAATTTCTCTTAGTAAAGAATAACAATGTCACACTCCACGCCCAAGGTCAAGAGTTTCTCCTGATTAGTAATAGAGGCTGAAGTGTGGACAGATGGGTGGTGGGAGGCTTCCACGCAGAAGCAGCAAATGAAAAACTGGAGGCTTCAAAATCTGCCGTAACTTCAAGAGTACAGTCCTTAGTCGAGGTTTTTCCAGGCCATCTGTGGGAATGACATTCACCGTGTCTCCTTCCCTGTGGTCTGAGGTCGTGCCCTGAGGGCTAGTAATACTAGGCTTCCCTCTTCTGTGAGGTGACAGGCATATTCCCCAGAAAGTCATGAGAAATGTCAGAGATGTTTGTGGTAGAAGAAAATGAATATAATAAGAGGTTTTATTGACGGTAGGAAAGGAGGAATTTATACCAGAGGGCAAATGATAAAAGCTGCTTTCTTAACTCCAGAATGAACGTTGGCAGTGGTGGAAATTTGGCTTGTGTAATTAAAACCAGCAGCCCGGTGTCCTATGATGTGGATTTTGATCTAAGATTATCAGCAAGTGTCTTCCGTATTGCTCTCCAAAGATTTCCTGAGTATAGTAAGGAGACGAATTAAGAGACTCTCCATTTACCGACTGTTTTCACTCCCTTTTTGGTTGTATGCTACTTAGTTACTTGTAAAGTTTTATTGGTGAACAAAGTGAGCAACTTTATTTTTAGGGAGAATAAGTTTTTTTTTTTTTTCTTTTCTTTTCTTTTTTACATGAGTTGTTTGTAGTTGTCTATCTCTGGCTGTAAGGACTTTTTTCTTTCTTAAGAAAATCTTTTTTTAAAATTCTATTTTATTTATTTATTTGAGAGAGAGAAAGAGAGAGTGCACGAGAGCAAGAGAGAGCACAAGCAGGGGGAGGGGCAGAGGGAGAGGGAGAAGCAGACTCCCCGCTGAGCAGGGAGCCCGACCTGGGGCTCCATCCCAGGACCCTGGGATCATGACCTGAGCCGAAGGCACACACTCAACCGACTGAGCCACCCAGGCGCCCCTATAAGAAAACCTTCTAAGATCATGGACGCCTCTTCAAGAATGTAAGCGATGTAAAGTAGGAAATGTGAGGGAATCCATTACTCTGGTAGATCATGGTTTCCAAAGACTGTGCTGGCTGGGTAGCAATAGTTAATTTTCTCGCTTCCACAGATATTGGCCAAACACCAACCTTTGCCTAGATACAGCTATCAATATTCTTCAGATGAAGGCCTCATAGGTTGGTAAATTGCCAGAGAGTCCAGACACATTTGCCTTCAGTTTTAAGGGAGATCCAATTTTTATGAAACACCTAGGGGAATATTTCAAGGAACCACAAACCTCAAGTTTATTAATATTTCAATTCTAGAAAACTCTGCCTATGCTTCTGATTAACTAATGGCCATGTCATGGTCACTGAAAAAACCCTAAAGAAATAGCATCTTTGTGATGAATAGCCCAACACATTATCCATGTATTTTAAATACGTTGCAATATTATAAAGCAGGTAAGGATCTTCTTAGGTACTCTGTTTTTCTCCCCCACAGTTTTCTTTCTAGTGTGGCATCCCCTTATCTCACTTTTTCAGGTATTTGGATTCTCAAGACTTGTAATCTCTGTTCCCTCTACCTATACTTCCTCCTCTCACAGACTGTTCTTATGAAAGAATGTAATCTTATGTGCATCTTGATGCAAATTTAAGTTGGTATATTACTTGGGACTCAGGGAAAAGGAAATTACATTTTTTTTGTATTAAAAAAATTTTTTTTGAGAGAGAGAGCGTGCTTTGGTGGGAGGAGGCAGAGGGAGAGAGAATTCCAAGCAGACTCCATGCCCAGAGTGGAGCCCAATGCGGGGCTCGATCTCACGACCCTGAGATCAGGACCTGAGCTGAAATCAAGAGTCAGACGCTTAACCCACTGAGCCTCCCAGATGCCCCTACATGTTAAACAATTGTAGAATGAGATAGTAATTTTAGTTTAATTTTTGAATAGGTAATACAGTCATAAGATATAAAGACCTTTCTTACTTCTTTTGTATGGTTCCAGAATTTTTATGCATCAGAAAGAAAATATAAATATAATTTCGGATCTCTTTTTTTACCTAAAAGGTCACATATCATGTACACTGTTCACATTTTACATTCTTCACTTCATACATCTTGAAGATCTTTATCAATCTGTAGGAAGTATGCTTCTTCTTTTTTTATTTTTACACTCACACAGAATTCCATTTTATGATACACCATAAGTTATTTAATCAGTTTTCTGTTTAGGAACATTTGAGTTTCAGTCTTTTGCTGTTAAAAACAAGGCTGCAATGGGGAACTCTTTCAGAAGCCATTTTGAACGTGTGCATGTGTATCTGTAGGAGAACTTCTCAGAAATGGAATCTCTGGGTCCAAGGATATATGCATTTGTAATTTTAACAGATCCCCCCAAATCACCCTCAGTTAAATTTGTACCCATTCACACTCCCACTGGCAGTGTTCGAGAGTGCCCGTGTCCCCGCAGGCTTAACAATCAAGTGTGTTACAATGAAAGATTTTTAATCCTTATTAAACAAATGATCCAAGATTAGAGAGCTTTAAAGGGTGAAAGAAATTTGTTTTATACCTAAAAACCTTCTCAACCTTCTGAAAACCCTTCCCTAGGGCAGGAACAAGAAAGTAGTACTTGCTATGTTCCAGGTACCATGCCAATGATCAGGAAAACAAAGGTAAATGCGTTTAGGTTTTACGCTCCCTTTTCCTTCCCCTCCCAGCTCCCTTCAAAGTTGCCAAGCCTATTGATTTTATATTTCAAAGTAGAAGCCTTATTCATTAAACTTACCTTCTCGCTTATGTGTGCAATTGTAGAGCTTCCTAACTGCTCGCTCTCTGTCCCTCCCAGCTGCAGTCTATGGTCCCTCTTTGCCTAAAGCATCCTTCTAAGATATGACCTGAACCTTGTCACTCTGGCGCATCTCCGGATGGCTTGGCTTCTGGGACAAGGTCTAGATTTCTTGGTCCAGTCTCTATAGTCTCTCATGATCTCACAATAAGCTGTCTCTTCAGTGGATCCCTCGGAGCTCAACTCTGATGGGCGGTGTGATTTCCTTCTTCTGTAATTCTCTTTCTTTTCTTCTCTGCCTGGAGAATTCTCTCTCAGTCTCTAACTTTCATTTCAAGCGCCATCTCCTTTTTGTGTTTCCCCAGAACTCTGCTCCCAACTCTGCCATGCCTATTAGAATTAATTATCACTGCTATCACTGCTTCCTCGGATACCTGTAAGATTGTCCTATACTTTTGTTTACCCCTCCCAACTGTGAGGTCATTGAGGATAGGGACCATTTCTTATTTATCTTTAGGTAGTGAGTGCTCTGAACCATGGTCAGAAAGGCTCTATAACTTGGATTGATTATTTAATAATAGTTGGTCAATAAAGGTTCTGGACCAGTTCCAAGATCATACTCTAAAGATAAATTATTTCAGTCTTAAGGCTGGTGGAAATAGAAATGAATAACCTTGAATTTGATGAACCTTTGCATCTGTTTTATCACAAAGCTGGGTTGAATTTGTAAGTTCAGATTCGTGAATCTAGCTAACATCTGGGTAAGACTGTAGATAATAAAGCAGATTTCACACAGTGGCATAGAATGGTTAGACACTCACCCAACCCATTCCAACCCAACAGGCTTTCCCATCTGCCCTTGAAGTTAGGTGAGGCCATGGACTGAGTTCAGGCCAATGGAATACGGATGGAAGCAATGAATGCCATTTCCAGGTGTGACATCTTTTTTTTTTTTTTAAAGATTTTATTTATTTATTTGAGACAGAGAGAATGAGAGACAGAGAGCATGAGAGGGAGGAGGGTCAGAGGGAGAAGCAGACTCCCTGCCGAGCAGGGAGCCCGATGCGGGACCCGATCCCGGGACTCCAGGATCATGACCTGAGCCGAAGGCAGTCGCTTAACCAACTGAGCCACCCAGGCGCCCCAGGTGTGACATCTTAAAAATTCCTGTGAAATGTTCCATACACACTCTTTTCTATCATTCCCTGCCTTGATGCAGTAGGTCTTAGTGCAAAACTCTTAGGCCCTAGAAAATGGTGGAGTTGTGTATATTAGAACCATGGATATTAGTGTATATAATGGACAGTGTATATTAGAACTACATGGAAGGGCACTCATCAAATATCCAATTGGATTGTGATCAAATTAAATAATAAACCTTCTATTGTGTTCAGTCACTAAGGTCATACAGTTGTTTGTTTCTGCATTTAGCTTATCCTGAAAACACACAATTGGAAACACATGTACATATTCCCATTATTTAATTTACCTGCCACTCAGGTCCTTCACCAGGAGAAGGGTGGTTTGCACATGAGCAAATAGAACCAAGTTAGAGTGGAGACATCACCTGCTCTCCTCCAGAGGGAGCTCTAGAAAGATGTCTGCTGATCTTGCCCTGTGGTTGTGTGGTCAGCGTATGAGCAAAGCGGATGACAGGGCTTAGTCAAGAATTCAAATGCCAAGATGCCTGACAGTGAAGGATGGTGTCATTTTGATAAATGCCTTCTCTTCTCATCAGTAATCATTGTTCTTTATGTGCAGACACTACTTTGATTGTCCTCTGCACACAGACACTGTAGTCCCACATAAACATCTTCATGTAACTTCTTTTTAGGCTTGTCCTAATTCGCCGGTGAAAACTCATTACTCTGAATCCGCTGTCACCATAAATCCTGCCTCCCAGCTTCAGAATACTGAAGAGAAGAGGATCTGCCAAGGTAGTTTTTTCAGCATAGCATTTGTCTGCTTATTCTTATGTGAAGTTGGTTATGTAAGTTGACCTAGACGCCATTTCTAGACTCTGTATTCTTTTTCACTAAGCATCATACTCATCGGATTCCTTTTTCTTCTGTAATACTCATTCCCAGGGGAACCTTACTCGGTCTCATGACTAAAATAATCTGTGTGCTGGTGGCTCTCAAATATATACCACAAGCCATTTCTCAGAAGCTTATCTCAAACTGCTTACTTGATATCCTTCCTCTGAATGAGTAATACGCATCTCTAACTTCAAACTGAGTTCCTGGTCTTTTCCCTTCTTTCAGCCTTCCCAGCTCAGTTGATGGCAACTGTGTCCTTCCACTAGCACAGATCAAAAAAACCTCTGTCTCTCTTTGCGCTCATGCCTCGCTGTCAGTCTGTCAGCAGCATACCTGGAATTTGACCACTTCTTACCACCTTGATCACCATAAACCTTGCCCAACCACCACTATCTCCATCTGGACCAGGGCAGTGGACTCCTACTGCATCCCCCTCTCTCCCCATTTCCCCTCACCCCCTAACCTCATAGACTCTTCTTAACATGGCAGCTGGAGTCGTCTTGTTAAATGTTAGGCAGATAATGTCAGTCTTCTGTTCAAAACCATTCTAATAGCACCACATGTATATTAGGCAGGTCAAGCTCTGCTGCTGAAACAAATATCCCCTAACAGTCTTGGTGACATAAGGTAGCAAAGCTTTATTTTTCATTCAGGTGACGTCTGATGTGAATCAGATGGTTCTGTTTCCATTTGGAACACTTGAATCTAAAGGTCATGGTAGTAGAGCAGAGGGATACGAAGGAAGCATAGTGTCTCTTTACGGCCTTGACCCAGAAGTGATACACATCACTTCTGCTCAGAGCTAGGCACCTGGCATGACCCCAGCTGCAATGGAGACCAAGATATGTAGAAGAACATATAGTTATTCCATGAGTACTGACTCTGGTCACACCATTTCTCTCAGAGGAATAGCCAAAGTCCTGCTATGAACTACAAGGCCTTATAAGAACCCCCCGCCCTTCTCACATTTACACCCCCCTCCACCCCGTGACTCTCTGACTCCATTCCTACTGTTCTCTTCGTCATGACCACTATCCCACCCTCACTGGTTTCCTTGCTCTTCTTTGCACTTGTCAGGTACACCCCGGCTACAGAGCCATTCACCTTCTGTTCACTCCACCTGGAATGTTCTTCCTCCAGGCATCTGAATGCCTCACTCCCTCACTTCAGATTCTAATTCAGAATTCATCTTTCAGCACCGGCCCTGACATTTTATATCCCCTTTCCTCACAGTATTTTTCTTCTTGGCATAGTATTATCCAACACATATATTTTTTCTCAAATATTGTGTTTATTAATTATTTTATCTACCAAAATAGAAGCTCTGTGAGGTCAGACCTTTTTGTGCCAACATCTAGAAGGAGTCTGGCACATGATCGGCATGAAAATAATTGTTCAATGAATGAATTATTGTCTTCTAAACTGTCCTGTCATCCTCTATTATCCTTTCTCTCACTCTGAAATGGTATAATCCTAGACTTCTAACTTTAGCTACCTTCAGGCCAGACTTAAGCAAACAAGTTACAACATATGTCTATGACAAAAAAAGATAAGAAAATCAATTCAGAAGATGTGCCTTGTTAATGATAGATAAAATGATATGCCGTATGCAGACAACAACATATTAACTACTTCTATCTATCTGTATGCCTATCTCTGTTGAAATGTAAAAACTGTCAACACTGGTCTTTCCATCATATATTTCACCCATACCTGATTTAAATGTTTTTCCAGTTTTCTCCCCTGCAGAATGGCACCACTCTCAAAACAGTGGTCTAAATGTTTGAAGAGTAAGAAAACCCTCAATCTTATGACTCTGTGTTATGCTACACAACTCCTCTGATTTTCCTCATAGGGGCAATTTCATATCCTTAAAATTATTTTTAATCATTTCTGCTGCTTGTTATTGGGGAATAAAAGCATACATGTGGACAGAGCCAGTTGGAGGTAGGAAGTGAAATCATGGTCTAAGTTCTTCCACAAAAAGAATTATTCTGCTGGGAGCTGCCCTCATTTAGTGAGGGATGCTTAGCACCTGGTTTCCTAGCAACACAAACTTTTCCTCCAGCTAGGATGGAGGGTCATTTTTGCATCTTCTCTTCATTTCTCTTGGACTCTGTGAGAGGAAATTAGTCTGGAAAATTCCCACCATATAGGATGTATTGCAAAGTTGTGTGTGGGGAGCCAAGGAAGTGGGAGATGGCCATGCATTTGGAAGGAAAGATGAAGAGGAAGGAGAGGAGGAAAGGAGGGGATGGAGAATGGAATCGGAGAAGAAAGGTCTTAATGAAAATGTCAGAGGGCTCAGAAGAATTTTAGGAGTATATATGCTCCTTGTAGCCCAAATAACTGGTATTCTAATAGAGACCAAGACAAATGATGCTTACTCATCAACTTAAAGCTTCTTTTGTGGGATGAATCAATTGAACATACAGGCACTTTAGAACTCTGCCTTCCTTTCCTTTTATGTGCCAAATCCACAGCTTTTTTTTCCTGTCTAAATTCTGTAGGTCTTTTACACAATAGCTATATTTGAATGTTGCTTCCTGATTGCCTCTGTTCCCCTCCTAGAGAAGCTGCGTTTTGAACGAAATACACCAGTTTTGAGGTCCCAGATAGGTCTGGCTTTATCCTCTGATATCCACCTATTAGCTATGTGACGTTGACTAAATATTTATCTCTGGAGTATCAGCCTCCTCATATGAGAATAAGAATCATAAATCCTGCATGGGCAGGCACCCCTAGTCACTTTAGCACTAGCCATGTGCCCTTTCTCTTTATTAACATTGCCCTGATTTGGTTTGGAGCAACAATGTGTCTAGCTTTAAAAGAAAAGATCATCCAATGCAATTTTTCCAGGGTTGCTTATGGGATATTTCTGGCCAATTAAATATAAGCAGATATAAGCAGAAGACTACTTGGTAGAGCTTCCAGGAAAGATACTGCTTTCCTGATTAAAAAAAAAAAAAAGAACTGACATAGCTGGAATGAATCTTCTGTCCCCTTCTCAACCCCCTTCTTCAATACTGGAGCTCAGACAAGATACCAGAGGTGCAGCAGCAATGAGTGACCATGACCATGAGAACCATCTGCTGAGGCTGGCAGAGCATGAAGATAGCAAGAGCCCAAATCCTTGTATATTTCCTCCTGTGTCTGGACCTGCTGTCTACCTCCAGATAGGCTTTAACATGATAAAAATAAGCCTCTATTTTCAAGCCACTATTTGCTGTTTTCCTGTTTGTTGAGTTTTCTGCTATTTGCTATCAAACTGATATGCTGTCTTACAGAGGTTGTGAAGATTGATTCAATATGATAATTAGTCAAACTACTTACTACTAATAGTTCCCTTGTCCATAATTTCTCTGATTTTGTATTATTGATCAATTATTTTGATTTTAAAATATATTGAGCCAACATCAAAACAAAAGTAGATGTCTCTAATTCCTTATAACTTTTGCCATCATAGGTAGAGTTCACCTGATATAATTCTATGACTAATCATGATTTTTCCTCACCCCTCTAATCCCTCTGTACATACCTAAATGATGTACAGAGAGTGGAGGAAATTCTGATTTTATTGGTCTAAATCTGTCACTGGCTTGCTTTTTAGTTTTACATAAATTTCTTTCACAAAGTCTCTTTCTTCACTTTTACTAAGAAGAAACCAAACTAGGTCAGCAATTCCCAAACTGTATTCCAGGAAATGTTCATAGATGTTTCATGAAGAAAGAGTTCGATGATGAAATAATCCTGTGAAATGTTCTCTCATTTCCCCACTCCTTTTCTGTAGTGCTATATACTTAAAATACTTTTTATATGCCCCTCTCAGAGGTGGACTATGCATGTTAGCACATTAAGGGCTAAGAGAAGTGTAACAGAAAATAGATGTGATCTTAGTTTTTTAACCAGCACTTCCAAATTTATTTGATTGCTTGACCTTTGTATCAGCAAATATTACTTAATATCTGTCAACCTAAGATTTTTATGGTCACGATTTCAGGAAGCCAAGACCAATTAATCCCCAAATTTCATCTCATTACCAACATGCTCCATTTATCTGGGTTTTTAATTTTCTGGTACTCTTGGGAATTCCCACCAACAGGTCTGATTTTCACCTCCATTTACTCTAAAACACCAAGTTACTTGGAGTTACACATCAATGGGTGGCAAATTTTACTGAACTTGAGGTATCCAATATGTCTACTTTTATTCAGTAATTCTATAATGCTTAAAACGGGAAATTGCCTTAGGCATTCCTTATTAGAGAATTATAAAGGGATATTGAACATTAGCTGAGTGTGGTAAGGATAAGTGTTCTTTTTTAAAAAAGATCTGCAACTCTCTTGGTTCTTTAAAAAGAAAGTATCTACTTGGGTCATACATCATGACTTCTGTCAGCGCGAAGATTGGAATGATACTCGGGGATGTCACACAGAAACCATCAGCCCACAGGGAAGACGCAGAGTTGGGCAACAGTGCAGAAGTATGCATCAGGGGTTCTGCCTCTCCTCTCAGTTATGGCAAGCAGCAGTTACAGTTCTTAACTTTTGTTCTTGTCCTAGGAAGAAAGTAAAGCACTTCAGGCTTTCACATGCATCTCTTCAGGGAATAAGCTGGAATGGGAGAGGGAAATGTGAGTAGATCAGATTTATTCCAATATAAGTGTATGTTTCTATGCATGTATGTGTAGAGAATATAACAGTGGTGCAGCCCATGAGTAGACTAATGGATAAATCCATCCCGTTGTTCCAGGCTGGGTTTTACAAATGGATTTCTGCTTTAGACTTACTAGGGCTCATGTTTAAACTTGTTTATTCTAGGGCAACGCTCAGCTTTTGTCCTTTATCTTATTACTAGTCAGATCTTGGAAAATCAATTGATTTTCACCAAAATCTTAGGAATCCAATATAAACACAGAATGTCAGTTTATTCATTAATACTATAAGATAGACTTGATTCATCCCTCAAGAAGATTAGATTTAGCCAGAATTCTAACAAAGAATTTATTTCTGTATGAGGATTCCTTGTTAAGGGTATTAATTCATTTATTCATTAGTTCATTCACACACTAATCAATCAACAGTTAGTTACTGGGTGTCTACCATATATGCTCCAAGAATCTTTCCTGTAGAATCAGAATATTGATCTCTATCAACAGTACTTGAAACACACAAAAGAATACTTAGTATCCTGGTCCTTCTTTTTTTCTGTTCTCAATTCAATACACAAATTTCATATTCTGACAATAAAAATCTTATGATTTATTAAAATGTCCAAGGTTTTGGCTTATTTTATATTATTTACAATTTAGAGAGATTCTCCCAAAAGATGAGCAATAAAAGTGGGGGAGAATATTTACTTTAAAAATTGTCAGTGTCCAAAACACAATTCAAAGGTAATTAAAACTAATTCTATTTACTAATAGTAATACTAACTTCAGGATTGGAGAATGATTTTTCTCTGATGATTTTTTCCCCCAGATCCTGGATCTAAAAGTCATCTGGCTCCTACAGCTTATTACACACGTATTACGGATATGCCTTTGAAAAGATTTTTTAGAAAAAAATTGAATTAGTTTTTCAATGGTCATAGAACATCAGTATAGAGATGCTGCTTTTTAAAATCTCTTATTATTCTATTCATCAACTATTAAGGGATTTCAATTTCTTGGTTTTGTCTTTTCCCAGAACTAAACCACATCACCTTTACTTTCAATATTATAATAGGAGGCTACAGGTAAGCAATATAAAAGAAAACAACTGTGATGGTTTCTTTTAAACAGGTAAGAATCTTTTGTACACAAATAATGTATTGATTTAGTAAAATCTTACTTGATTGTTAGGGTTTCTTTAAGATACTCAAGTCTACATTTAGTTATTTGAAAAACATCTTGTTAAAAATAATTTTTAATGCTCTGTCTTAGAAATTATAAACCAGGGGGGTTTAATTGTCATGTTACCAACATATTTCATTTTTGAAAAAAAATTCAGGACCTTTTTTACAGATGTATTCCCACTCCCTTGTTTAAAGTTGTCGTATGCTGGATTTTAATTCAATACCTCTCTGACGTTTGAGTAGCTTCCTTTGGCCCACATGAAAATAGGTAATAATAACTTATGATGGCTGGAAGTTTCTAGAAGAGTCAGGGAAACAGACCTCATGGAAGAATGGCCTAATGGAAGATATCTTAGGGCCCGTGGAAAGAGCAACTGCTCAGCTCAGTGCATTTTGCTGTGTTCATCTTCACTGTTTTTCTTTTACAGCTTGAAGGCAATGTTGAAAAAGAATTTAAATCATATTCCTGTATTTATGCTTGATAATTTATTTTTTAAGATTTTATTTATTTATTTGAGAGAGAAAGAGAGAGAGAGAGGGAGAGAGATAGAGCACGAGCGGGGGAGGGGCAGAGGGAGAGGGAGAAGCAGACTCCCTGAGCAGGGAGTCCCACCACATGATGCAGGGCTTGATCCCAGGACCCTGGGATCATGAAGTGAGCCGAAGGCAGAGGCCCAACCGACTAAGCTACCCAGGCGCCCCTGCTTGGTAACTTATTTTGAGGATTATTTACTTTTTTAAAAAGATTCGTTATTTATTTATTTGACACAGAGAGAGAGAGAACACAAGCAGAGGGAACAGCAGAGGGAGAGGGAGAAGCAGAGGGAGAGGGAGAAGCAGACTCCCTGCTGAGCAGGGAGCCAAACGCGGGGCTCAATCCCAGGATGCTGGGATCACGGCCTGAGCTGAAGGCAACTGTTTAACTGACACCCAGGTGCCCCTAGGATTATTTACTTTTTATCAAAAAATTATTTCTCCACTAATGCTATTTTAGTGCTTTATTACATTCTTTTTTGTTGTTTTATTTAATTCTGTTGATGTCATATGCATGTGAATATCTCTTGTAATTAAATGAAAGTTAGTAGAAAGTTGAACTCATATAAAATTGTTATGTCTACCTTCTGATGTCACTTCCAATATGAAATGTGTGGTGTTTTCCAACACCAACTAATTCTCCAATTCTCTAATTCTCTGACACCAACTGGGGTCCTACCATTCAATTCAGTTTTGACACTAACTTCCTGAAAGTAGCACAGACCCCACGGGTCAAGGACTCAGCCTCTCAAGACTGCCCCCTCCTCAGATGCCAGCTGTAAGTGAGGTGCCCAGACTGCTCACCCTTCTACTTGACTTACTACAAATTCACAGGTCCCCTGACCCCTTCTGCAGGTTTAATGATTCATTAGACAACCCACAGAACTCAGAAAAACACTTTACTTATGTTTACCTGTTTGTTATAAAGGATACAACTAGAAGCAGTCAATGGAAGCAGTGCAAAGAGCAGGGGGGTCAGGGTGAAAGAGATCGTGGAGCCACCCTCCCAGCCCTTCCAAGTGTTCACTAACCTGGGAGTTCTCCAAACCTTGTCAAGAGTTTTTATGGAGGTTCCATTATGTAGGTACGATTGATTAAATCAGCGACAGTTGGTGAGTAAATCTCTAGCCTTCCTCTCCCTGGAGGTTGGGGATGGCACAAAAAATTCCAACTCTCTAATCATGGCTTGGTCTTTCTCATGACCTGCTTCTATCCTCAAGCTGTTTGGGGTCTCCAGCCACCAGTCAGCTCATAAGCAATTCTTATCATTCCAGAGACTCTAAGTGTTTCTGGCGACAAACACTAAATAGGTCTTTCTTATTATAACATAAAGTCATTCTCTTTTTAGGCAATTTATAGGAGGAGTACACTTGTTCATTAAATGACACTGTTACTTCCAAATTGACAATCATAAGCATGACAGCGATTTTGATTTAAGAAAAAAAAATATATGTATATATATTTTAAAGATTTTATTTATTTATTTGACAGAGACAGAGACAGTGAGAGCGGGAACACAAGCAGGGGGAGTGGGAGAGGGAGAAGCAGGCTTCCTGCTGAGCAGGGAGCCCGATGCGGGCTCGATCCCAGGACTCTGGGATCACGACCTGAGCCGAAGGCAGACGCTTAACGACGGAGCCACCCAGGCGCCCCAAGAAAATATATTTTTAAAAATTTTAAAAACATGTTTAATAAAAATAAGATACATGTGATATTCCCACCAGTGACTCTTAAACTACATGGTGAAAGAACATGTATTTTTTTAAAAAGTCTAATCCATCAGAGACTAACCATTTCATAAAATACAATAAAAATAGATCCAAAAAAATGAATTTAAAAATATTGGACCATACGGGATTTCTATTTTTAATTTTATGAGGACCCTCCATATTGGAGGTTGAATCTTTATGTTGTACACCTGAAACTAATGTAGCATTATGTGTCAACTATACTCAAATAAAAAAAATAATAAAAATGGAGTAAAAAAAAAAACCCAAACAAAACAAAACTGGTGAACAAAATACAAGCCCTAATTTTTTATTACAGGATCCAATAGATAGGAAATTATTATGTCAAATTACTAAAAACTTTTCTAAATGCTTACTCTTACCCTCTATACTTACCTAGTTGAGGGTTGGTAACAGTTTGCAGACCATTACAGTCTATGGACCATACTCTGTGTTGCATTGATATAGACTGTCAGATAGTCTCATGCCAATTGAATTGAAGAAATGTAGTCCAATGAAACAAGAACCACTAATATATTAATCATGCAAGAGTTTATTAATTTCTTGCTCAGTTCATCTTTGAACATTTTCTTAGCCTGAAGAGTTAATATTTTATTTTTTGTTCTTATCTCAGCCAGAAGTAATCTTTCTGTTAAACAGTTGCCTGAACACAGTTTTACTGTTATCATTATCTGTGTAACTTCCTTTCATTTCCTAACTGTAAATTTTTTAGGGCTTAAGATCATATTTTTTTTTTCTTATTTAGGCCTTAATCAGTCTGTGGGAGACACTGAGACACCCTGGCTAAATACTCCAGATTCCCCATTAAGCGATAGTAGGGGGATAGAAAGACACACACATTTGGCCTAAGAAAGGATATTCCAATGGGCAATACTAGCTTCAGACCATTCTGTGATGGTTGACAATCTTCTGGGCTTGAGCTGTGGTTCAGCTTTTCCCTTTGTCTAATCTTGCTTCCTCCCTTTTCCTTTTACAGGTAATGATCCCTAATAAACACCTTGCACCTCAAAATGCATCGCAGCATCTGTTTCTGGTGAGCCCAGCATCTAATACAGTCCCTTACACACACAATGAGCAAGTAAATAAAACACCATCCTCATCTTCATTAGTCTGGTTTAAGAGCTTCTTGGCAGAGTTGGGTTGAGAGAGGGGTAGCCCTCAGGGTCAGAGGGGATGAAGATCTGGCTGAAGAGTCCTGTAACGGTGATGATGATGATAATGAAGATGATAGTAGCTCTTACTATCTGGTAGATACACTTCTTTGACAATATTATGGGAGAGGTACTATTATCATTCTCAGTTTAAAAATGAGAACAATGAACAATGGAGAGATTCAGAAATACGACCTTCACCTCATAAGTGGTAGAACCAAGATTTGGGCCCATTTCTTAGTTATTACTTACTTTGTTTATCTAATAATGAATATCCCATGAAAGCAGGGATTTTTGTCACCTGTGTTCATTAATGAACCCTTCAGAACTGCAACAGTGCCTGGTACATAGTAGGGGCTCAGGAAATATTTGTTAAAAGAATGAATAAATGAATGACCATCAATTAAGACTCCCAGGTCAATTTCAGAAAACATTTGCTTTGATGGCAGGGATCAATTCGTTTTTTTTTTTCTTTCTTTTTGATAGACTTAGGTTTGATAGACTTAGGTTAAAACTTAGGTTTTCTTTTTGATAGACTTAGGTTATATATTTTTTTCTTTTTAATAGACAGGTTATATAACACTTTGATAGACCACGTGTTTGTAGATAGTGTGTGTACTATTGATGTTTGCTGAATTAAACTAAGTAAAAATAGAGCTTTCTGTTGACTGTCATGCTAATTTTGTACTTGCTAACTTTTTCTTTGTAAATTAAACTTGAGATGTCTTCTAGACCACCACCTTTCTGGAGAGCCTCAGAAGACTCAGTGATGCTGTGCATGGAATCTGCAACTATGAGATACCCTTTAGGAAAGTACAATAATTTTCCTTTCTCAGGGCATAACACCCAGGATGCGAAATTTGACACTTGGTGGCTATGTGTGCATTCAGGGATCCTGAGCCAAATGACGAATCCCGGGGTAATCATCTAATGAACTAGTGAGATATTTCTTCCTGAGAATCTAGCCATGGAACAAAGAGACACCAAATCCGAAAGTCTTTAAATCTGAATCATAATTAAGTATAGAACGGTGGTTAGAAGATCTATGAACTCTTGGCCTGAAGCCTCCCTGGTTCCTGTTTCTCCCTGGTGACTGGGAGACACCACAGTGACCCCCTAAAAAATATGCTCCTTATCTGAAACACCAGTGACCGGCAACACAAAGAACCCCTACAACGACCCTGGGCTCAGGGGAGTTTCTATGTTCATTTAGTGGTGGGACATAGCATAGAGTACCAGATAAGTTCATTTGGTCAGGTAAAATGGGAAGTGCCTGATTTTAGTGGTGATGCAAGCACATAGGACCTAGAGTGGAGGTGGGATAATCACTGTGGATATTTGGGGTGTTTTATTTATAACTTCAACT
Source organism: Neomonachus schauinslandi (assembly GCF_002201575.2). Taxonomy (NCBI): domain Eukaryota; kingdom Metazoa; phylum Chordata; class Mammalia; order Carnivora; family Phocidae; genus Neomonachus; species Neomonachus schauinslandi. The sequence continues at coordinate 177,157,306 of NC_058405.1, read as the reverse complement.
GGCCAATTCCAATTCCTGCAAGAAAATAGCAGAGAGCAATGGTCTGAAGGATTGTTGCTTTCGGTTTTGGAGTCAGGGAAGAGCCAGGTTTCTTATGTTACCATAAACTTAAAGGGTTTGCTTAAAAGTATTTTTGAAGTCCCACTGATTTTTTGCTTTTTGTTTTCTAACTCTAGAAAGATCATTAAAGCTCTCTCTCTCTCTCATGCCATGTTGGCATTCCCAAGGAAGATTCATGATTGGATTATGTTCCTGGGTAATATAAATCAAACTTGGTGGCAGGGATATGTTGATGGCTTGAAGTAAGTGAAAAATAAATTAGAAAGGGAGAAGGCCTGGGGTAGCAAAGACATAAATTTAAAATTTAAATCTCAAAAGATGAAAAAATATGAAAAGCCATTTTGAAAACCTGGCTTAGACTCTTCTAAGTGAGTGAAAATGGGGAGCAAGGGGAATAAGTTAGGAGCATGTGAATGAATTTAGTTTACATAAAAGTCCTTATAACTCTGAAGAAGAAAGTATACATGATTAAGCAATACCAGAAGGTCCTTTCAAAAGGTATTATGGACTCAAGAGAAATCATTTAGAATGTTTTAAAAACATTTAAACATTAGTATAGATTACTTCTGTCATTTGAAAAGAGAACATTATATTGAAGGTATATAGTCATTAGGCTAAGGCAACGTTTCCATGATGAATTTATTATATTCTTTGGTCTTACTTTTCTTGTATCATGCACCTTTTTCCCCCATAAGTCTAAATGCTCATGATTCAGAATTTACATTAGTTATTGGAACTAAGGAAAACATTCCTTAAGAATGACAAAAAAGAAAGAGGTCAAAGGCTTTGGACTCCAATAGACCTTGAATTTGAGCCTGTCTCTTAGGTAGCTGTATGATCTTGGGCAAGTCACTTGGCCTCTGAATGTCAGTGTTCTCAACTCAGAGGTTTTGCCAAAAATAAAGTGAGATACCTGCCTAAACCAAATATCACAGTGCCAGCTCACAGAATATACCTAATAATTGTAGATTATTAATAGAGCCTTCATTCCTTCCCTCTGAAACTTGAAACTTAACAAAGCAAGATTTTAATTTATGTAAATTTGTCCTAGTTTAGAGAGAAACAGCTCCCTTGTGGCAGAGATAAGGAGGATGATTATAAAGTTCTACTAAATTAATAAAAAGTGTGCATTTCTAATCTAGAGAGGTTTCATTCTACCAAAACTTATTTGAAGTTCCCATATGTAATGGTTTATACACCCACTATGTACTCTTGCTGCTCCTCGTCATATCCCTTTTTCTAAAGGGTAACGTAGGGTAAGGTCAGGTTGTATATTATTTAAATCAGAATTGAAGGTGAATTGCATCCACAGTTCTTTAGATTTAAGAAGTATGAATACCTTTCAAATGAGAGCTTTTAAAAAAATTAAATATTTGAGGACCTAAACTTTCTTTCTAGCTCTCTTTCATCTTCTCTTCTTCCTCAAGCCATGATATGACAATTAAAATATTTCCTTTACAGAGCTGTAGATACATGAATCATGTCTTATAGAAATGAATGGCATAAAGACAAAGGTAAAAACTGGCTCTTGAAAGCTTGGTTTTCACAATCAGGGATGCGTGTGGCTAGACAGTGAGTAAAGATGATTTGGATGGAGGTGGGGTGGTAAGAAGAATTTGATTTAGTTTACTTTACATATAAGTTTTTCTCTTCTTTAAAAGGCCAGATGTCTAACTATTTCAAGTAATTCTGTAAGATTTTTTCTGAAAGATGTTGCTGCTGATGGTGATGTGCACTCTTTCATGTTTCTGTCCTTGGCCAAGATCATTCTAGCATTTGCTTAGGCGGTCCTCTGTGTGGACCACTACTTAATAAAATGAGAAGCCGTGGAGGAACCCCTGTCTCCTTCAGCCAGAAATCCTGGGTCAGGTGTTGCTAGAAGAGTTTTTACGTCTGCTGTATCTTATAGATAAAGTGATAAAAGGACCTAGTTTTAAGCTAAGGAGGGGAAAGTTTAAATAAGCTTTTATTTCTTTTATAATATGCATGTTTATTATAGAAAAAAACAGAAAGGTTAAAAATTAGAAGGGAGAACACCAATTCCCCATAAGTCTAACACCCCAAGATAGCCACTGATAGAATAGTTGTAAATTTCTTTCCAGAACACTTCCCAGGTGTCCCAGCAATGATGGAATGAGGAGCCATGAGCTATCGAAAGTTCATTCTCCTAACCAGGCTACGTGGTATTGATAATCTGTGATGGGTGAAGAGGTTGCATGAGGATGTCAGGGATGAGTCGTGGGTTGCAGGGACTTAGCTCATTTCCTTCTGCATTATCCTGGATCCAGCTGATTTGTCATTTTGGCTTAGAGTGATGAGTAATGCTCACCTCCTTCCCTCCTACCTTATGGTTCTCGTCTCTTGAGCACATGTGCATCCTGCTTGTCAGCTGGTTCCTGTCAGCTTTGCGTGTAATTGCGGGGGTTTGCCAGTCCCCTTAGGGCTTGCTAGCTCACACATGGTCTGTATGGATTCCCAGATAAGCCTCTAAAGGGAGGGTGTAATGGAGCAGGGCAAAGCATTAGTAGTGCCATTGCTCTAGAAAACATTTGCCAAAACTTACATTTAGAATGGCTGAACTGATGTTTCTCTAGCACATAAGAACTTCTTAAGCAGTCAGCCATGGTTCCACAAGAGCTGAGATTTGATAGGGCAAGCTTCTTTCTCTCTATGCCAGGGAGGGCACAGAACTGGTTCTGTACAATTATGGGAAAGTTAAACCACTGGAATTTACTGAGAAGGTTGCGGCTAATGGCATAGACCTTTAAGTAAATAATGCATGCTGGGCTGGGGGGACACAGAAAGAACTTCAAAGCATGCTTTCCTTACTAAACTTCCAACTATGGAAAAATCTGAATCTGGGCAGAGAGAAAACAAACAAACAAACAAACAAATTGTAAGAAAAACAAACAAACTTGTGAATAAAAACCCAAGAGCCCTCACATCCCTTTTCCTTACTTCAGAACTCTTTCTAGTGGTAAGCTCAGGAATAAAATATTTGGAAGTAAGAACATGCTGTGAATAAACAATATGTGCATCTCTTTTCTTCTCCCTGAATTGGAATGCTCAAAACTGAGACTCTTTGGGATCACTGTTCTACTACAAGAATATGGTGACTGATAATATCACGTTAGCTCTTCTAAGTCAGCCACAAAAATGAGGGACGACCGTGGGATGACTGGAAAGTAAGGGGGGGGGTAACCAGATAGAGAGTGAATGAGCTCAAGGCATGACCTGTTCAAAGACCTTCACTTCCCCGGAATCCACTATCTTTTACATTTCTTTAACATCCAGGTGAACATCCATTTTAACAATCTGGACTCTCAAGTTCTGGAGTTCTTTCCAATTGACCATCATTTCCAGGCATCTTCAGACTTCCTCACATGGGACCAAAATGTGCACCGTATGATCTCTCCAGATTGTTCCACATGTGAGACCTTGCACAAAACGACCTCCTCTCTGACTGTCGTGTCCTATCCTACAACCTCTCTTTTACTTACTCCCACAGCCCCTGCTCTCAGATCTCATTGAGACTTCCCAAATCCCATGTCCTTCTTCACTGCTACCAACTACCTCCTGTCCATCCCTTCTTCCCTACTCGGTGTCTGGGCTTTGGCACTGTAATCCTTCTCTTATCATTCATCTCACCCCCTTACTCTTTTATTTTTTTCTAATACCTCTGCCGGTTAAACCCCCAAATCTAGAATTCCATATTAAAATGCCCATACTTGGATTGAGGAGCAGTGGGGAGAGAAAATCCATACAACCACAAAGACCCGTGTCCATAAATTCATAGTCCTAAACTCAACTCAAGAGGGTAGTGTAGTGGTTAAGGATGTGAACTCTATGATCAGACTGAGTAGATTCACATTCCAGTTCACCACTTACTGGAGGTGAGACCAGGGGCAAATTATTAAACACTATTTTTTCTATGACTACATTTCCTTATCTGTATAATGGGAATCTAAAAGAAATTGCCTCAGGATCTGTTGTGATCATGAGATTTCATGTGCAGAGAGCAGTATCTGGCATGAACCTCAAACCCATCACCATCGATTCCACTTTCACAAATGATACTTTCCATTTCATAAAGAAAACAGAAGCCCTTAAATGAGAGAAACTCATCATTGGTTCATAAATTTAAGGAGCTATTATTGTCCTTAATCTGCAGAGTTTGTTTTAATATTCTAGGACATGCAGAAGATAATCTTGATATTGTTCATCCGTCCATGCCAAGGGGGAATAGAGTACCTTATAGACTATGAAGTTGGCATTCCCATCATTTAAAACTACAATATTAATCTGTCAATTATGTATTGAGTAGATATTTGGTTGCAGACACATAGTTAGGCAAAATGAGAGATAAATGGGCAAGTGGGATAGGTATCACTAAGCAGGATTTGATTGTTCTTAAATGTCTGAATCTCGTCAGCTCCAACTTGATAAATAACCTTATGTAATTTTTTTCATCTTACTTCTTCCTTTTCTTTTCTTTCTTTATCTGGAAAAAATCATTCCTCATGTTTATAACTCCATTTGAGAGGTGTGCTACTGGAGCATTCAGTTTAAAACAAATAAAATAAAACAAAACAAACATGACTGGATATAAAGTGGAAATAGACTATGTGTACTAAATTGAACCATAGCTTCTTACCCTATTTTTTAAAATCCAGGAATTTGAACAATAAATATGGAGTCCATGGGACTAGAAAATTCCAACCTGGGGGCAAATCAGTTGATACACTTGGGTGTGCTTTTCTCCTGCAGTGACTCAGCCTCTATAACACCTGCAAACTTTACTACTGTCCAAATGAGTTACAACCATGTAAAACATCAACTATGAGCAATATGACAAAATACCAAAATTAGATGTCACTCACTGTTTTGTGAGCTACAATGTTTAATAAAACAGTTTCCTGGTGAATTCTCTTCTCTACCCCAGCTGTTTTTGCGATACAAAAGAGGATATTCTAGGTAACATCAGTAAAAATGGAAGATAGTCAACTCCAAGGCTCTGTTCTTCCACAAAAACAGTAAATAAACTGACAAAATGCTTTCAGAATCAACTTTATCAGAACTCTGGAAACTAGCCAAAGGTTTACAGCAACCAGATGAACATTTGGTCAAGCAGAAGGTGGCTGAATCTCAATACGAGAGCCTCGTGGTGTTTTAGCTTCCCTTGGCCCCAGCCTCCCTCCGCAGCTCAGGAATGGTCTTGAAGATGGCAGCCTGCACTGCTGGTATGGTTTCCAGTGCTGGCTAATGCAGAGCAGATCTGTTCTCAAAGAATTATGGTTGTGGGTTTCGGCTCATCTGGCAGTTCCCTGAAGGACTAACTCAAACGGCTTGCCTTTATTCCACCTAACTCAGAATTCTCCCAAGGTGGAAAGATGACTACATGGAGACATTTGTCAGAAACACTTAAAGGCAACTTTATTAGCGGCTGCCACTTGGAGCAAGGGATAATAGTTGGAGCAAATAATAGACACACTAAAAACATATTTACAGGGCTAGATGCACATGGGGTGAGGTGCATCCTTAGAAAATATCCAAGAAAGCCCTAAACTCTTACCTTAGTTGACCTTCTGGCTCTGTGCAAGCAGAAAGTGAAAGAGCAGGGTTGTAAATTGCCCAGCTGAGTATTGAAGGTTTACTTTGCAAAGTTTATTTGCAAAAATTGGGAGTTTTTTTGGGAGGGCTGGGATGGAGGTAGGAAGGGGATTCCTAGAGGTTTAGGAAATCTCTGTCAAATCACTAGCTGACCACTAAGGTGACCTAATGAGACATCAGTGGCTACATATGACAAAAAATACAGATTTTACAAAATTAGTTCAAACAAACAAATGCAGCCACAATAAGCAGCAATAACAAACTCTGAGAAAGGGGGAGAATCTGGTTTCATGAGTTGCCACATTGTAATACTCGAAATGTTCAGATTTCTAAAAAAGTTGTAAGGTATTTAAAGAAATAAGAATGTATGGTCTATACACTAGAAAAATAAAAATGCATACAAATAGTCTCTGAGGAAGCCTAGACAATGTACTTAGTGTATAAAGACTTTATATCAGCTACTTTAAATATGCTCAAATGCTAACAAAAACCATGTATGAAGAATTAAGGGAGAGGTGAGAACGATGTCTCACCAAATAGAGAATATCAGCAAAAAGATAGAAGTTGTAAAAAGTAACCAGGTAGAAATTCTGGAGTTGAAAATTACAATAATTGAAATAAAATAAATTCATTAGAAGATTAATAATGGATTTGAGCAGGCAGAAGAAAGAATCTGCAAACTTGAACATAGGTCAATTGAGATTAGTCAATATGAGGTGAAGAAAGAAAAAAGAATGAAGAAAATGAACAAAATCTAAGATACTCGTGGGACACTATCAAGCATACTAACATAGGCATACTGTCGCTCTTATAGAACAGAAAGGGTTAGAAATAATATTTGAAGAAATAATAGATGAAAACTTCCAAAATGTAATGAAAGACTAAAATCTACACATCCAAGAAGCGCAATGAACCCCAAATAAGGAAAACCCCAAGGAGATCCACATGAAAACATACGCTAATCAAACTGGTGGGTGCCAAAGACAAAGAGAGAGACTACTGAAAACAGTAACAGAGAAGTGACTTGCTATGTGCAAGTGATCCCTAATCAGATTAATAACTGATTTCTCATCAGAAATCATGGAAACCAGAAGGCAGTCAGCTGAAAGAAAACAAACAAACAAAAAAAGACTGTTATGCAAAAATTCTATATCTTGCAAAACTATCCATCAAAAATGAAGGAGAAATTAAAACATTCCTTGAAGAATAAAAAGAGAGTTTGTTTCCAGTAGACCTGCTCTGCAATAAATGCTAAAGGGAATCTTTCAGGTTGAAATGATAGGGCACTAGAGAGTAATTCAAATCTGCATGAGGAAATAAAGAACACCAATAAAAATATATAAAAGTCAGTATTAATGTGTTTCTGGTTAGTAACTTATACATTTTTTCTCATATTATTTTTTAAAAACTACTACATAAAACAATAATTATAAATCTATGCTGCTGCAAACACAGGTACAAAGATGTAATTTGTGACAATAATAACATAAAGGGTGGATGGTGGAGATACATAGGAGCAAATGTTTTACATATTATTGAAACTAAGTTGGTATTAATTCAAACTAGATTGTTGTAAATGAAGATATTAATTGTAATCCCCAAAGCAACAGCCAAGAAACTAACTAAAAACCTATGTGGTAAAAGAAACAAGAAAGAAATCAAAATGGCATATTAAAAAATGTTTGTCTAACACAAAACTAGGCAGTAATGGATGAACTCGGGAAACAAAAAATGTAGAAAACTTAGAAAACATAACAAAACATATAGAAAACATAGCAAAATGGCAGAAGTCCTTTCTCATCAGTAATTATATCATATGTAAATACATTAAACTCTCCAGTGAAAAGGTGGAGATGCGCAGATGGATTAAGAAAAATGGATCCAACTATATGTTAGCTACAAGAGAAACAGTTTGGAATCAAAGACACAAATTGAAAGCAAAAGGATGAAAATAGTTATTTCATGCAAACAATAATCAGAAGAGAGCTGGTGTGACTATCAGGTAAAATAGACCTTAAAACACAACAACAAAAACAAGTGTCAATCCATTTAGAAGATATATCAACTATAAGTATATATGCACCTAAGAGCAGAGTTTCCGAATTTATGAAGTACAAACTGACGGAGCTCAAGGGCAAAGTAGTTCAATAATAATAGCTGGTGACTTCAACACTCCACTTTCAATAATAGATTGAATCACTAGACAACAGACAAAGAAGGAAGTAGAAGACTAGAAAAACAAACTCACTAGCACTGACAAGACATATAGAGAACACTCCACCTAATACTAGCAGAATACATATTCTTTTTGATTTTACATGGGACATTTTCCAGGATAGACCATATCTCAGACCACAAAACAACTATAAATAAATTTTTAAAAGATTGAAATCATACAAAGTATCTTCTCTAACCACAATGGAGTGAAATTAAAAATTAATAACAGAAGGAAATTTGGAAAATCCACAATTTGGAAATCAAACAACACATTCTTAAACAACCAGTGGGTTAAAGAAGAAATAACAGAGAAATTAGAAAATATTTTGAAATGAAGACAAAAATAAAGCACACCAAAATACATCTTATAGATCAAAAGCAGTGCTCAGAAAGAAACTTGTAGCTATAAATGCCTTCATTAAAGGAAGAAATATCTCAAATCAATAAGCTAACCTTCCACCTTAAGAAACTAGAAAAAGATCAAACTAAATCTAAAGCAAACAGAAGAAATGAATTAATAAAGATTAGGGCAGAGATAAATAAAATAGAGACTCTACAAACATTGCAGAGTCAATGAAACCAAACGTTGGTTCTTTGGAAAGATTGACAAACCTTTAGGTAAACTGACAGAGACAGAGAGAAGAGAGAGAGGCCTCAAATTACTAAAATCAGGAATGAAACAGAAGACGTTATCACTGACCATAGAGAAGCACAAAGCATTATAAGACAATACAATTATAAGAACAGTTGCATGCCACTGAATTAGATAATTGTGCAAAATGGACAAATTCCTAGAAACATGCAAACTACCAAAATTAACTCAAGAAGAAATAGAAAATATGAATAGACTTATATAACAAGATATTGAATCAGTAATTAAAAACCTTCCAACAAAGAAAAGCCTGGAACCAGATGGTTTCACTGCTGAATTCTATCAAATGTGTAAAAAAGAATTAACACCACTCCTTCCCAAACTTCTCTAAGAAATTGAGGAGGAGGCAATATTTCTTAACTCATTCTGAGGCCAGTGTTACCCCTGATACCAATGCCAGACAAAGACATCTCAAGAAAATAAAATTGCAGACCAATATCCCTTGTTAATATAGATGCAAAAATTTTCAACAAAGTAGTAGCAAACTGAGTCCAGCATCATATTCAAAAGATTATATACTTATACGATCCCAGGAATGCAAGGTGAGTTCAACATAGAAAAATCAATCAATGTAATGAATAAAGGATTTAAAAAGCCCCATGATCTCAATCTAGGCAGAAAAAAAAATTACACAAGATCCACCACCCTTTAATGATAAGAATGCACAACAAATCAGCAATAGAAGGGGAGTCCCTCAACCTGATAAAAAACATCTATGAAAAACCTACAGAAAATATCATACTTAATGGTGAAAAGACTGAAATCATTCTCCCTAAGATCAAGAACAAGGCAAGGATGGTCACCCCAATCACCTTTATTGAACATTGTACTGGATGTTTTAGCTAAGGATATTAGGCAAGAAAAAGAAATAAAAGGCATCCAAATTGGAAAGGACGAAGTAAAACTATCTCTATTGGCAAATGACATGATCTGATAGAAAGAAAATCCCAAGAACCTACAAAACAAAACAAAACAAAATCTATTAGAACTAATCAATATACAAAATCAGTAGTATTTGTAAGAGCAGTATTCAAAAATCAGCAGTATTTCTATACATTAGCAATGAGTAATCTGAAAATGAAATTAAGAAAAGCATTCAATGTATAATAATATCAAAATGAATAAAATACTTAGAATTAAATTTAAGCTAAGAGGTGGAAGATTTGTACCCTGAAAACTAAAAAACACTGTTGAAAGAAATTAAAGAAGACCAAATAAATGGAAAGTCATGCCGTGTTTGTAGTTTGGAAGATTTAATATTTTTAGGATGGCAGAACTACTCAAAAGAATCTACAGCTTTGAGGAGCGCCTGGGTGGCTCAGTTGTTAAGCGTCTGCCTTCCGCTCAGGTCATGATCCCAGGGTCCTGGGATGGAGCCCTGCATTGGGCTCCCTGCTCCAGGGGAAGCTTGCTTCTCCCTCTCCCACTCCCCCTACTTGTGTTCCCTCTCTCACTGTGTCTCTTTCTGTCAAATAAATAAATAAAATATTTTAAAAAAAAAAGAATCTACAGCTTTGATGTAACCTTTACCAAAATCCCAGTGTTCTTTTCTACAGAAATGGAAACGCCGGCCCTAAAATTCATATGGCATTGCAAGTGACCCTGAATAGCCAGAACAATTTTTAAAAAGAATAACAATATGGAACACATACACTTGGACAACATACAATGGAAAACATACACTTCTTGACTTCAAAACTTACTGCAAGCTGCAGTAATCAAAACAATGCAGTACTGTCATATGTATACCAATGGAATAAAATTGGAAGTCCAGAAATAAGCCTATATATCCATGCTTAATTGATTTTTGACAAGGGTGCCAAGACTATTCTGTGGGGGAAAGAACAGTCTCATCAATGTTGTTCTGGGACAATTTGATATACATATACAAAAGAATGAAGCAAGACCCTTGCTTAGTTCACATCATATACAAAAATTATCTCAAAATAGGGCTAAGATCTAAATGTAAGAGCTAAACATGTAAGCCCCTTAGAAGACAGTGTAGATGTAAATGTTCATGACCTTGGACTTGACAATAGTTTCCTACATATGACAACCAAAGCAAAAGCGACAACAACAACAAAGAAAGAAATTGGACTTCATAAAAATGAAAAACTCTTATGCATCAAAGAATACCATCAAGAAAGTGAAAAGACAACCCACAGAATGGAAGAAAGTATTTATAAATCACAAATCTGATAAGGGCCTAGAAGCCAGACTATATAAATAACTTGTGAAACTGAACAACAAAACACTCCCTTCCCCACCAACCACAATTAAACAATTAAACAACAGGCAAAGGACCTGGATAGATATTTCTCCAAAAAAGAGACACAAATGGATAATAACCACATAAAAAGATGCTCGTCATCATCAGTCAAACACTGGGGATGGGGATGTAAAATGGTATGGCCACTGTGGAAGACAGCTTGGTGATTCCCCAAAATGTTAAACATATAACATATGACCCCCAATTGTACCCTTAGGTATGTGTCAAAAAGAATTGAAAACAGTGTTCAAGCAAACACTTGCCCATGAATTTCAGAACAGCATAATTCATGATAGCCAGAAAATGGAAACAACCCAAATGTCTATCAGCTGAAGAATGGATGAACAAATGTGTTACATCCCTACAATGAAATATTATTCAGCTAGAAGAAGAGGGGAATTACTGATACTTGCTACAACATGGGTGATCCTTGAGAATAGTCTTCAAGAGGAAAGAAGACAGACACAAAGAGCCACATATCGTATGATTCCATTTATGGGGAAAGACTGCTGAGCCGGTACAGAGTACCTTTTTTGGGTGATGGAAATGTTCTGGAATTAGATAGTGGTGATGGTTGTACAACATTGTGAATGTACCAGAAGCCACCGAATTGTACACCTTAAAATGATTAAAATAGTGCATTTTATGTCATGTGAATTTTACCTCAATTAAAAAAACAATCAGGGACACATTAAAAAAAAGGAATGCTTCAAATGAACACAAAATAATGGTTTAAAAATGGCCTCAAACCATCTCGATTCTCTCTTCTTGAGTTACAGTTATTTCCTTAGTAATGCAGTCTTTGCAGTAAAGGCATGTATCATGCTGCTATAATTAACACAATTTCCTTGTGAAATTACATTTGCAATACTATAGATGTGTTTTCAGTTGTCTTTTATTCTTTCCAGATAGCACACCATCATCATGAATTATGCCAGGGACTGCAATAATTTAATCAATATTATAATTAAACAGTCCCCAGTATAAGTATATATTTATATACTATGGCGTTGACAACTGGCTTTTAAAAGAGTCTAGAGTTTAATAGTTTTGCGCATCATTTACAGTTCCCTTGCACCACTGACATGATTGATTAGCACCACAATAAGAAATTATGTCTTCTGCAGAATCCATCCTGTATTGGGAGAATTGATTATATTTCCCTGGGGAGGTCAGGCCTCATAATGCAAATGTTAATTAATTTTTTGTATTAAAAGCTAAATACAAAGCTTGAATCACTTTTATTAGGAACTTCTTTTAATGAATTCACTGCCCTTTGAACCTAAACAGTTTATCTTTTGGCACATGCATCCTATTAAAGAACAAAAACAATTGATTGTGCAATCATCCACATGGAGTCTCCCAACTAGGTTATAGACATGCTGGGGTGGCCTCTCAGGAGCTGTTAAATCTAATTGTAGACAGTTAGCAGGTTTCTTTCCATCCATTTTTCTCTTTTTTTTCCTCTCTCTCTCTTTCTTTTTGAAAAAAAAAAAAAAAAAACACTTGGAAGAATAAGTCAGGAAGTTAAACAGCTTCATTTTATCTTTTAATGTGAGGGTATAGAATGGAATGGGATTACATATACTATTTATTTTCAAATATATTATACTAGAAAAACAACATGTGAAAGATCATTATGGTTATGTAGATGGTAGAACAGTCTATAATTAAACTAGAGACCTGCTAGGATGTATTTCATAGGCTTTTCTGGGTAATGAAATTTCATGACTCTGATAGAGACCACCTCAAATGTATTTTACTAGAAACTTCACTGGAAATTTAAATTCAAATGTAGCAATGGTGGTTTGCAGCTGACTGGTCTCTGTAATGGCCAGGTCTGTCTGCAAGGGTGCAGAGTTTTGAAACTCTGTTACAATCTAGTATTTCTGTATTAAAACTCTTTTTTTAATTAATTTGATGAAACATACTTTGGTTAACATCCTATTTAAATTCAGATTTCTGGAACCAAAGGTATCTTATTCAATTCTTCCCAGCATGGGATCATTGCCATGGCTTATTTTCTTAATGTTGTTTCCGTCTTCTTTTGAAAACTTTTGTAAGCCTGCAATTAGTTTGAAAAATCTCATTAGGTATCAAATGAGAAAATCGTTAAATGTGCTCACTGCAGAAAGCATGCAGCACTTGGAAATCGACATTACTTGGTGTGTTTCACTTCAGGGTCCAGTGCTAACCAAGCTATTAGAGGAGGCTTCATCAAGGGACCATCTCTCATTTCTGAATATATGTGGTTCATCTGTGTATATTGAAGGTGATAAATATTTTGGACCTCCAATTTTGGATTAATTATTCCAAGGCAATTTTCTTTGACTGTATTAATTATTAATGGCTCATAGAACTTCCTCTCTGATACCTCTGTGCAGGGTCTAGCTGAAGCAAAATGACAATTTGGGTGGACTCTCTTGAGTGTTACTCTTTTTACCCATCATCCTGCTCTCTATTGTTAAAAATAGGGATACGTTTTCCTGATTTCTTATCTTGGTGCCTAAACTTTCTGTTGTTGTCTCACTCCTACAGTTCTTCAATATAACATCCTACTAAGACACATTTCTTCCAAACAATATCTGGTTAGAGGCTACCAGGAGGTCTGAACTCCCCACACCATCTTCCAATGCCCCCAAAAGGGGACAAATCATAGCTTTTTAAAGCTGATAGTGCATGACGTTTAACTCATAAATGATGAAATGGTAATTGGGATGTTGTGTGCTTTGTTGTAGCATAAAATTGCATATTTTCAACAACCAGGGTGACAATAATAGCAATTTTTTTTTTTTTTGAGAGGGAGGGAAAGAGGAGGGGAGGGGCAGAGAGACTCTGAAGCAGACTCCAAGCCCATCGTGCAGTCTGACACAGGGCTCTATCTCACAGCCCTGAGTCGTGACCTGAGGAAATCAAGAGTTGGATGCTTAACTGACTGAGCCACCCAGGTGCCCCAGTTACAGCAATTTTTAATGATATATCATGAAATTATAAATATTCAGTTTCTCACCTATTCTCATACTCTAAGGAAATAAGATTGCTGTCTGGGTCAGTCTTGATGTTGGAGGAACTGAGGAATGGGCAAATAACAGCCAGAGATCTCAGATAAATGTATCTACATAATAAATAGATGGAGCAGGGAGGAGAAGGGTAAGAGACAAGAAAGTCTCAAGAGATGGGTTAGTGAGAATGTGTGTGTGGTAGGGGCTTGGAGTTGGGGTGGGAGCTGCTGTGGCATGTGAGTGAAATGGAGAGCTTTTCCTTTGATGGTTTAAAATATTCATAAAGAAAATACCCAGAAAGATATTGGAGTAGGTTAAATGCTTTTAAGTTATTTTGGATGCTGAATTGATGCATCTTTGAGTGGCACTCAAAGCAGAGCTCAGACCACGGATGATTCAGTTCTATAGGTTACACAAGTATGACTATGAGCGCCCTCTTGTGGGCATCTGGACTACTACCTGCCTGGGCAAGTTCTTTTTTCTTTTTAGATTTTTGATTTTTAAGTAATGTCTGTACTCAAGGTGGCTCTTGAACTTACAACATCAAGATCAAGAGTCACGTGCTCTACCCACGTGCACTAGCCAGGCGCCCGCTTGGCAACTTTTAGTATATGCCTCAGCCTAACACAAGTTTTGACACTTCCAGTGAGTTTCAAACTCTTTCTTCTTAATCAAAACCACCTCTCTTTTGATCAATTTTCTTGAGAATCTTGCTTTTTGCTGCCTATCTGTTGGGTTCATCTGGACTAATGGTCCTAGTTAAGGTGACAAATTTTCCACCTGATATGAACTTCTAGAAAATATGTCTTGACCCAGGAAATTTTCTAATTGTGGACATTTCAGGTATCATGAATAATCAATGACACTTTTTTTTTCCCTGACCACCAAAATATATCAAATAGGAAACTACTACTTTGTACACTTCCCACTTGTTTCCCTATTTTTTCTTCAAAGAGATTTGTTTCCATCTGTATTCAGTAGTAAGAAAGGTTATTCAATTAAAGATGAGTCAGACTATGAATTGAATACGTGGCCAAATATTTGCTAAACATGGCGTTTTGTTAAGTGCTGGGGTTATGGTGGAGTGCAAAAAGACAGGGTCCTTACCCTCAAGGAATTAGTAATCAAATGAGAATAACAAATAATAATCAAAGAGCCAAACTGTGGAAGGAGCCGAGACGTCCTTCAACAGATGAATGGATAAAGAAGATGTGGTTCATATCTACAATGGAATATTACTCAGCCATCAGAAAGGATGAATACCTACCATTTACATTGACATGGATGGAACTGGAGGGTATTATGCTGATTAAAATAAGTCAATCAGAGAAAGATGATTATCATATGGTTTCACTCATATGTGGAATATAAGCAATAGCTCAGAGGATCATAGGGGAAGGGAGGGAAAACCAAATGGGAAGAAATCAGAGAGGGAGACAAACCATGAGAGACTCTTGACTCCGGGAAACAAAATGAGGGTTGTGGAAAGGGAGGTGAATGGGGGGGGATGGAGTAACTTGGTGATGGGAATTAGGGAGGGCATGTGATGTGATGAGGACTGGGTGTTATATGCAATTAATGAATCATTGAACACTACATCAAAAACTAATGATTACTGTACGTTGCCTATTAAAAAAACCCAGATGTATAAATGTATATTCACGGACTATGTTAAGTGCTATGGAAGAAAGAGACAGGATGCTATGGGATCATATAACAGGGGATCCATCCTAGCATGGGATCAAGGAAACCTTCTCCAAGGAAGTAACAATAAAGAAAAGATCATATCTGTAGTTATTAACTAGGCAAAGGGTATGAAGGAAGAGTGGTCAGGTCAGTCATAGGGAACAGGATGTGCAAAGGTCCTGAGGCAGATCAAAGTGTGAAATATTGGTTCAAGAAACAAAGGGAAGTCAGTATGGCTGAGGACTGGAAAGAAGTTAGAGAGATTCTGGTATGAGCCTGAAGAGACAGAGAGGGAAAAATCATGTTGGATTTTGTGGGCTACATTAAAGATTTTTTTGTCATAAGAGCTGTGGAAATCCATGGATGTGTTTGAAGCAGAAAAGTAGCATGACCAGATTTGCTTTAAGAACATTAGGCGAAAAAAGAGGAATGCTGGAAGATGAGTTGAAGACTGTTGCCACGGTCCAGATGAGTTGTGGTAGCAGTTAGGTCCCGGTTAGTAATGTGGGTGACAGAATTCAGGGGAAGACTTAAAGGATGTATACAAGATAAAGAGGTGTTTTAAGACTGAACAATGAATTGAATATGGATATAAGGAGAAGAAGGAATCAAGGATATCTCCCAGTTTCTAACTCCTGCACTGAACAGCGAGTGGGGCCCTTCACAAAGGTCGGGGAAAATGTGAAAGATTAGATTGGGGAGGACAAAGGGTCATGATGAAGCAGGCTCATAAACCAGCTCCATTTAGTTGTGCAGAAGTTTGGGTTTACTTTGAGTTACCCAAGTGGAGGTGACACCATCTCTAAAGTGAACCTAATAATATCTGTCTTAGAGGGTAGTTCTGTGTTTTACAGGAGATACTGTATGTAAAGCACAGTTCCTGTCACTTAAAAGGCCCCCAGTAAAAGGTGAGGAGATGGCTTGAGTACGACATTATGCGTACGTGTGCATAGGGAAGCTTGCATGCCTGGACGTAAATAATCGAATTAATGCTCTCCCCATTTAAATTTAAATTCAGCCAACATAAGCCTACTGTTATATAGAGGATAGTTCTTGTGTTTCTTATTAACCTCTGAACTCCCGAGTAATTTAATTCCAAATACAAGATAGACAAGATAATATATAGCCAACTTGTATTGTGCTACTTTATCCCTACATTCATTTGAGCCTATGAGTTCACAAAGTCAATTAAAAAATGGCATCCCGGTTCTAAATAATTACACTATTTTAACTTTAATTTAATTACGGTGCATTGAATGGTAGACCTTTAAAACTGTGTAGTCATTTGCCTCAGTGAGTTAGACTAATCGGTACACCTCATTATACTCAACACATAAAAGGATATATGTCTCCCATTTTTTAACGCATTCCTTAATGTGCTCGTACAGTGCTATCAAAACTGTGCTTAAGCATTTGCAGAGCTTGTATTTTTCCCTTTAAAATTAAAAAAAAAAAAAATTCTCAAGTGCAAGGTTTTGCAGAGAAGAGCTGTGGAAAAAGAAGGTAGGTGAGCTAAGAAACGAGCTCTGTCCTGACAGCATTTGACTCTGAAGGAACCACAAAGCAGTGGTGACTTAATTTTTTTTCTGGCAGGTGACATAAAGATGATCTATGGAGTCATCACTATCTATACGTGGGTGGGAAAAGAATATTGGGAAACCCTAAGTGCAAATAACATTGCAGTGGACATCCAGGGGATGCTCTCTGC
Organism: Neomonachus schauinslandi; assembly: GCF_002201575.2. Taxonomy (NCBI): domain Eukaryota; kingdom Metazoa; phylum Chordata; class Mammalia; order Carnivora; family Phocidae; genus Neomonachus; species Neomonachus schauinslandi. Next base: position 177,140,102 of record NC_058405.1, on the reverse strand, counting down.
ATTTCTACATGAAAGATTTCTATGTGAACGAATATTAGATGTACCTTCTTTGAAAAGACCAGGACTAAATTAGTTTTACAGGAAGACTGATAAAGCTTTAATCAGCTAACATTAAGTGAAGATTGTTTTTTTTAAATAGAAGTTTATTCTAAAGGAAAAGTTACCAAAAACCAAAATAGTCTTTGAGTTATTCTTCAAATTATCCAATTATATAATTGGCTAATTGTACGGACACCAAGAGTGGGGGATGGGATGGGGGCAGAGAGGTGGAAGATGCAGGAGTCAAGCTTTTAAGTGAAATTTAAAGAGGATAAATTAGGTGGGGTGATTGGACAGTGAGAATGACTGGTCAGATGATTTTCATCATTCTTGACTGTGGGAACAGAAGACGAAATATTCTGGGCAGCCTATGACTTGAAAGACATCCAAGCTGGGAAAGCTTTGGGCCCAAATGGCCCCAGCCCACCTATAAGATGGTGTGGAATAAACCTGCAGCATTAACGTGGATATATACCAGCATAACTGAGCCGTGGGTATCAAATAACAGTCCTGTAATCCCTGAAATATTAAACAGTGATAGGGCTTTATTTATTTACTGATGAAATGCAGGAGATGGTCTGGCACCTGTGGTTTGGATAGAAATACACCATTGCTTTTTCTTATCCTGCTTCTAATATCCCCACATCCATTAGACTTTGTTTTGGACCTGCAGGAGCTGGGGCCTTCCAAAGTTTCTGTAGTGGAAGAAAAAAATACTCTGCTCTTAGAGTCACACAAGTGGGGTGGTGATGAAGGAGACCCAGAGTGCTCCACAGAGAAAACCCCCGTTTTCTGCGGCTGCGTGTTTTCCACGGCCACCCCTTGTGGATTCAGGCGTTTCTCCTCCAATAAGCAGATATTGGAAACATTTCTCAGAATTATGAGAATTTGGAATGGAAATTGACATCTCTTCTCTTTTACTTTTTCCTGGCCTCCCACAAGCCGAGTAGGCTTTCAGAATACCCATAAAGAGGGCTTTGTGGGATGAACCAGATTTTTCCAGGATTTGAAGAAGTTGGGACACCTCTGGGTTGGTAGGAACATATTTCAGGGTGGGTGGCCACAATTTCTAATATGTTGCTTCCTGACTTTGTCCTTGCTATGTCTTCAAACCAGGCAGAAATGTCTCTAGAATCTCGTCTTTGTCTTCTAGCTCGTACTATCTTTCAACTTTCTTGGGTCTCTTTTCATTCTCCTGGTCAGAAACAAAACAAATTCCTTTCTATGTGGGCTCTCCAGTATTTTCTCTCAGTTCAGCCTGTATTACCCTATAGGGAGTATTCTGACTTTCCATGGGACCATATTATCTTATAAGAGGACACATCTCCCCAAATATCTTGCTTTCTTTGGACATTTTCTGTCTGCCTGGGACATTCTCCTTTCTTTAATCCTTTCCTAGCTAACTCTTGTGACTCTAGTGACCAATTAGTAGACTCCTTCTGGTTGTTCTTGCACCCTTCCAAATTAGATCAGATTTTATTTCTGTTTCTGCAAATAGTTTTTCTTTTGCTTTCATCTCCCACCAATACCCCTTCCCTCTCTGTGTCTCTATCTGTCTTTCACACACACACACACACACACACACACACACACACACACACACACAC
>NC_058405.1:177020717-177138446 GCF_002201575.2 Neomonachus schauinslandi | reverse complement strand
CACACACACACACACACACACACACACACACACACACACACACACACACACACACACACTCCAGCTGGAACATGGCCTGTCCTCACTTGATACTTTTGAATGATTACATTAAGGCTTTCATCGCCTGGCTTCATTGTCCTTTTTTTCTGTCCTGGCATTTCTAAAACTATTTGGTATTGGAAAATTTCTTACATGTACAATGAAACAAAAGGAATGCATGAATGACAGGGTTGGGTCCCACTGCCACTGACCTGGTATGATTTGCAGTCTGCCCTGGAAAGCATGGCTTGAGAGTTTAGAACACACGCTCTTCATACCAGGTAAGGCTAAAGGCATAGACCACAGATGTACAAGATCTCATTTAAAGCATCAGGGCACCTGTCAGGGATATAAATATTTCAACAACATAGTGTCTTGATTTTTATGATTATTTTGAATTTTTTGTGGCTGTCTCCATCAAGCCAGAGTAGCAATGACTTGTTAACACTATGTGGATATATGGCTAGATAAGGAAGCTAAAATGAAATTTGTCATCCTGCACAGATATGATACTTTCATACCAGAGTGATGACTGTTTTTAAACACACACACACACAAACAGAGGGAAGAAGTCATTTTCTTTTTTCTTTTTTCTATTCCTGTCCTTAAAAATGTTCTGATTTACATGACACAGAGTTATTCTTATTCCACATTTATAAATCGAGGCATTGAGGATAAGTTTATATAACTGGAAAATGAATTCTCCTTTTTCAACTCCTGCTAAAGAAATAATGATACTTTTTTCTGCCTCCAACATAAAAACATTTGAACATCATTTAGTTGTGTTATGTGCTTTAGTGTTTACTCTGGTAGCTTTTATTTGTTATTCTAGGTACAGAATGTTTTTTTTTAAAAATGTGTCCAGTGTTGATATAGACACATTCAATTAAAGCAAACAAACAAAAAAGTATTTTCAAAGCCTAGGCCAACATCTCTTTAGAAAACACGAACTCCGATTTCTTTGTCCTGAGAGCTGAAGAGCTGTCCCCAGTGGAGTGCGACTTCCTCCATACTCTTTGGGAGCAGAACACAGGTGCTGAAGGAACGAGGAGGAGCATTAAGCTTGGTGCTGATCCAAGGTGGGGGCTAAAAGTGGATGACCAGCTCCCCCAAAATGGTACTTCCTCAAAGACACAGTGCATCTTATTAAATGGAACCCTGGCCCTCAACCACTGAGCACCGCCTAGTCAGAGCCCTCTCGAGGAAGATCATAGCCCTGTTACTTGATTGTGAACACAGAGTTCAAAGGACTGTCCACAGTGTCCACCCTCCCACCATATCTGGTCTCTCATCACTCCAAGCAGAGGTGGCCTTCACTCAGAGGGACCCTGAAGTCCCTTCTATCTCCATTTCTCTCCTGATTTTCTTTTCTATTTCTTGGTGCCTCATCTCCCACCATTCCTACCCACCCCTGCCGGTACCCTTGATCCAACTTCCAGAAGCCTACATGGATAGATCCAGAGAAAGCATTTTTCTGTCCACCACCGCTGTTCCCCCGTCCCCAGGTTTATTGAGGTATAACTGGCATGCAAAACTGCATGTAATTAATGTATACAGTTTGGTGAATTTGGACGTATATACTTGTGTTACCATTGCCAAAATCTAGGTACTAAACATATCCATCACCTGCATCTCTTGGTTTTGCTTATTTTTGTGGTAAAAACAGTTAACATGCGATCTACCCTTTTAGCAAACCCTTAAGTACACAGTATCTTCTTGTGAACTGTAGGCACTGTATTCCAGCAGACCTCTGGAACTTACTACTCTTGTATAACTGGAACTTTATACCCATTGAACAACACCTCTTATTCCCCATCTCATCCCCAGTAGCCGCCATTCCATTGTCTACTTCATACCTTTGACTATTTTCAATACTCCCCGTAAGAGGAATCATGCAGCATTTGTCCTTCTGTGATGGGCACAGTTCACTTAGCATAGTCTTCCAGGTCCACCCATGTTGTTTGATTGACCCTACCCCGAGTTTTAATGTGGAGTAACCATGATCAGTGGCTTCTAGCGTTTGTTAGATGGACAAACAGATCTTCAGTAGTCTTGATCTTCCTCCTGTGATATAACTTAGAGGCAAAAAGTTCCCCTTCCCACCATGCCTGAGGATAGGAAGGAAATGAGGGATGAAGGGAAGAGAGAAACCACATTGTCACATTAGGCATTAACTTTTATTTCAACAGCCATGAGTTTGGGCTGTTGTTTTTAGAATTTAAAGTAGTAATAAATTAATCTAGCTGAGCACTCTTGGGATCTTGGTTTTATTGGAAGGGTCTTCTGTGAGTCTATTTTTACTTTTTGACATATGCTTTTCCACCAGAAAATGACATCTCTTCCTTTGTTCATAAAGCAAGAGAAGACAGAGTTAAAAAGAGGCTAAATCATTTGTTGGAATTCCTCTCATGAGTGATCTGCAGAATAGGGGTTAGAATCCAGAATCCCTGGTGTGTAGGAGACATTAGCCCAGGTAACCCTAATTTCAGACAGATCCCTTCAAGTAGAGCTAAATTTTATGCAAATTCTCATGGCATCTATTTTATGAACAACTCAGGAATATAAGGAAAAAGTCTTTGACCCACTTTACAAGCCACCTAGCTCATGCAAGTGGTGGTTGATATGCCCTGTGCTTTGTCTTGTGTAGAACTGAACATTTCTAGGCAGGTAATGAAATTCAACTGAAGATTGTGTCATAACTACAAGTCAAAAGATCCAATCTGATCCAGCGCTTCGACACCTGACTTTGGGCAAGATGGATCCCAGTGGGGTGGGGAGTGAGGTGGGGAAAGTTGGGGATGGTGGGGGAAATGGGGTGGGGGGGTGTTGGTCTACGTGGTTCTAGCAGTCAGTCCATCCCATGGTCTGCAGGCAGTCTGGCAGTTTCACAGGAAATGCAGAGAAACGATTTATTCACAGACATTGCTGAATTTGAAAGGTGCGATTAATGATTCTATTTGGAGAGACTGCTTATTCTACAAGCACTGCAGTGGCCCTTTCCTCCCAGCCAAGTCATTCCGTAAACAGGGTGTCTTGGGATCCCAACTAACTCATTCTCGCCTCATTTACATATTTTGGTTTACATTCGTTAGGTTTCCCCGTTTCATTCTTACTTTTCTAAGGTGTGATATTCTTGATTCACAGAAATGGATCAGTGACTCAAAAGTTGTGAACTGAAGCATGAAAGTAGAGATGAAAACAGTAAAGCAAATACTACAACTTCGAATAACATCATAAATATAAATAGTGAACAAGGCTTAGATGCAGATATAGAATGTGATGCTGCGTGTGCTGAGATAACTGGATTTCTAAATGTGATGCGTTTTCACAAGCTGTAAAAGAAAAGTGCAAATAAGAACAACAGATTTCTGAAAATTTGATTTTGTTGGACCAAACTTCCATTTTACCTTAAGATTTCACTGCTCTCTCTGATAGGAAACTTTGTCAAATAGTGGCATGGAGACACCAAATTTTCAAATCAATCTGAAGCATAATCACCACACTAGAAGGTTTATCAATTTTTTTTCAGAACAATGAGAAACTATTGCTTTCCACCATTCAATGGACAAACTTTATTCCTGAAGGCTGAGGAAAAAGGACGTTCAGAATTTCCCTCCTTGTGGGGAAAAAATGCAAAACAAAACCTTATGCCAGTCACAATATGGTTGACAAGCTTAGGAAATTTGATGACAAATATTATGCTTAGAGAGAAAGTAGGATAAGCTGCTGGAAGAATCTTTTTATCAAAGGATGCTGTTGGATGTCATATAATATCAATGACAGGGTATCGGATATTTTGTTTTATAGTTACCGAGGTCACTGATGTGCAGAATGTGTGAATCAACTCTTGCCAAGTAGGAAAAGATATTCAAGAAAACGGAGCAAATATTTACTGAGAACTTTATCTGTGCTCTTTACTTTAGGTGTTCTATCTCATTTAATCCACCCCCAAGCCCTCAAAAAACAATAGTTGTGTTGGAAAGGGCTTCACCACTAATAATCTGTCCTTTTCTAGTACTTTTTTTTTAAATTCAGTGCCAAAACACTTAGTGAGGAAAAATTGGGTACATTAAACACACACACACACACATTCCATGTATACGATAGGACATAGAAAATGCAATAAAAAGAGGATTCAAAATCCATTTGTCACCATTTCCCAAGTTGAAATATTTGACCTTCCAGATTTTGAGAAAAATACACTCCTGTGAAAAGTTGACTGTGGTTAAAAAAAAAAAAAAAAAAAGCTCTGTAGTTTCTGGATTTATGTTTTATCTGACTCTATGTAACTGATATTATTGATTTTTAAATATTTTATTTTAGTCAACTTCCTAATTGTGAAAACCATTTTAAAAATGTACTTAAAGTGAGTGGCTCACTTATGTGCCAAATGTTAATTGAAGGATCTACAAGCACAAAATCATTGAGAAGCACAAGGTAATAGAAAGAAGACCAGATGCTGGGTTTTAATTCTGACTCTAAGATAGTACAGCTTTGCCACTTAGGCTAATTATTTACCTCCCTGGGTTTAGGTACTTTCATCTTTAAAAAGGTTAAAAAAAAGGCTAATTTTTTTAAATTTTAAAATAAAAATAAAAGAATTGATTTTCATCAGTGTTTCTCAACATCAGCAATATTGATATTTAGGGCCAAATAATTCTCTGTTGGGAAAGGAGGCTTTCTTGTGCATTCTATGATGTTTGGTAACAGCCCTCATCTCTACTTTCTAGAAGCCAGTAGCACCCACTCCTCCTTTCCCCACATTATGAGGACCAGAAATGGTATTTAGGCAAAAATGTATTGAGGGGGCACAAAATGGCCTCCAGTTGAGAATCACTAACTTAGTTATTCTCCAAGGCCTAATCAACTTTAAATTTCTATTAATTTTGTGAACTCTCTCTGAGATGTATAGTTTGTGACTTTAGGAACCAGGACTTGATGATTCAGGAAATTCTCAATTTTTCCAGACGGCAGACAATGCTAAAATTAAGAAATTGTTTTTGAAAGCATGGCATGAGAAAAAGCCAAGGATGTGGCTGTGGAGCATTTCACTGAAACTTTTTACTGAAACTCTGAGAGATCAAAAGTTCAGAATATTCAGTAGCAGGAGATTAAAGGTCCCAGATCTTCTTGATCAAACCAGAGGGCCCTAGGAAGCTGAAGGGCATTGTCTTTCTGCCATCTCAGCAGAAGCTAAACATAGCGAAGAGATTACCCACAGATGATCTGTGGACGAATCTTTCAACTAATAGAGTGAACATCCATAAAATCCATGCCCACGAGTTTCTTGAGAATTTTACGTCAGCAGAAACACTGCCAGGTTGAGCTGAAAGGCATCAAGAAATTGCAAAGGCTCTCATACCCAACATTCTCCTGATAGGCGGCAGGCAGATAAAACTACTCAGTTGAAATTTCATAGCTTCCATTTTCATGAAAAAGAAAGCAAGAATGGGAGGGAAGAACCAGGAGCACAGACTGTGAAGCCCAGAGCACAGGGGTCAGAGTTGAGAGCCACAGCAATGTTGACACCTAAAGAAGTTTGACCAGCTGGGTTTCAAAACTGTTTGTAGAAATGACTACTTTTTATTTTCCATTTTACTCCTTTTTTTTTTGCATCTGAGTATCCATAACTGTTATCCTATGCCTGCCCCACCATCGTATGTTAGGCGCAGATAACTCACTTTTTTAATTCCATAGTAATACAGATAGAGAGAAATTGTGGTCAGGAGCTTCACCTGTACTGATTTAGATGATTGAGCTGATGAAATTTTGAACTTTTAAGCTGATTAGATTTTGGACTTTGAATTAATCTTACAATAGGATGAGACCCTGGGAAACCTTGAGAGGGTGTGAGTGTATTTTGCATTTGGGAGCCGTGGGAACCTTTGGTGGCTGGAGCATGAACAGTTGTCGTAGAATTTCTAAAGTCCTTCCCCAATCCCCCACCAAATATGTCCTGCCCTAATCATTGGAACCTGTGAATATAATGAGCTATCACTCCCATGATTGTTATGTCATATAGCACAGTTGACTTTAAGATAGGGAGATTTACAAGTGATTCTGATTTAATCACACGACCCCTTAAAAGCAAATGAGGAAATCAGAGAGATCAAAGCATGAGGAGGATTCAATGTGGCATTGTTCATTTGAAGGTGGGTGGGGGGCACATGAGAAAGAATATGGGTGGCCTTAAAAAGCTGTGTGAGCCTCCCCTCCCCCAGGGCCCAACAGTTAGCAGAGAAATGGGGATCTCAATCCTACAACTGCAAGCAACTGGATTCTGCCAGCTTGAAAGCTTGGAAGTGGGTTCCTTCCTAGAACCTCCAGATAAGAATCCAGCCTGACTGACACCTTGATTCGAGTCTTGTAATACCCTTAGTGTAGAATTCTGTTGAGCCCTCCTGGACTTCTGAGTTATGAAGCTGTAAGCTAATACATGGCTATTGTTTTAAGCTAAGTTTGAGATAATTTGTTAAGCAACAATAGAAAATGAATATATATATTAAATGTAAAAAGAGCTGCTGTAAGATGAGATTTGAACAACGAAATAATAATATAGTAGAAGATAGCTAAGCAGCACACACAAGGAAAATCTTTCTAGAGCTTAAAAACATGAATTCCGGGTGCCTGGGTGGCTCAGTTGGTTAAGCCACTGCCTTCGGCTCAGGTCATGATCCCGGAGTCCCGGGATCGAGTCCCGCATCGGGCTCCCTGCTCAGCGGGGAGTCCGCTTCTCCCTCTGACCCTACCCCCTCTCATGTGCTCTCTCTCTCCTCTCATTCTCTCTCTCAAATAAATAAATAAAATCTTTAAAAAAAAAAAAAAAACATGAATTCCCCCAAAATACTCAGAGATGAATTGAAATGGAAGATGGTCATCGTTCAAATGCAAAACAGTGGCTTATAATATCGAAAGGAATAAATATCCTCCAATAAATATAAATGAATGGAAATAGTGACAGAAATGCAAACAAAACAAAAAGACTGACAGAAAAAATCTAGAAAGGATAAAACACAAAATAAATGACAAGAGAACAAAAACTCTGAAACCAGCAGAGATCAGAAAGAAAGAAGGGATAAAATAAAGGTAAAATCATGAGAGATTGTGTTTTACTCTATGAGAATTAATTTAAAAATGTTATGGTGGAAAGAGTGACTTTACAGGAAAATATAATCTACTTCAAATGACCCCAGTACAGATAGAAAGTATAAAAAAAGCAGTTTCCCTAGGAAAAAAAAAATGTGCATTGCTGTAAAAGAGCTCCATCATATAAAAACACCAGTCCCAGAAAAATTCTACCAAATCTTTCTAGAAGAGGTCACCTCAGTGCTGCTTAAAATGTTGTTGAATATACAGAAAAAAGAAAACTTCTAAATTCTTATAAAGAGAAAAATATATATCAACACTTGATACAGATTGTACAAAAAAGAAAACCATAAATTAATCTCACATATGGCATCAAGGCAAAATTCTTTAAAAAAAAAAAAACATGAAGAGAGAGATTCTCACAACACATTAAAAAATAATATTGCGAAGTGGAGTTTATTCAAAAAAATGTAAGGATGCTTCAATATTAGAAAATCTATAAATTATCTAGAAATAGGATGTTAAAAATCTAAACAATTCATCATATTCATATATCAAAGGAAAAATCAGGATTGTTTCTGTAGGTGTCTAAAAGGCATTTCACAAAATTTAATACCCATTCCTGATAAAACCAATCAATAGAATAGGAATCATAGATACTTCTGTACCAAAGTTACAGATACATGTATATAATCTCTGAAACCTGCTTCTTAATGGGGAAACATTAGGGGCATTCCTGCTAAAGGGAAGAACAAGATAAAGATAGCCAATATAGCAAATACAATTTAACTTGGTTTTAGCGTAAGCCAAAAAATCAGATAAGAAGGAATTTATATGTGTCCAAATTAGAAAGAAAGAGGCAAACTTTTAAAACTGAATATCTGGAAAGCTCAGAAAAATGGGAAAACTATTACAAAACAAAAAATGTAGTAAAAAAAGCAGGATATAAAGTTAATATCTAGAAATCAATAGAGGTTTGCATATATACAGATGAGGAAATGGAAGAGAAACCTCAACTAAAATCACAACTAAGAAAATGAGATACCTAGGTTATAAACTTAACAAGAAATGTAAAAATATTAAATGAGGAAAAATTTAAAATATCCCTGAAATACCCCAAATTAGATTGGAAAAACTTACAGTGTTCTTAGGTAAAAAGACTCAGTATCATAAAAGTATTAATTCTTCCTAAATTATTTTATAAATTGAACACAATCCCATAAAAATTCTAAAACTTTTTTTTAATGCAACTAGCCAAATTTTGAGTTTTCCATGGAAAAATAAAAAAGCAAAGATAGGCAAAAAACCAAAAAGACAAACAAAAAAACACCTTGAAAAATCAGTGTCAGTGTTGGGAATAATGACATGACTTGTCAGATGGTCTGATATGTGATAAAACCTTCATGTGAGTATGACATTAGTACATGAATATACAAATGGAATGTAATAGAGAATCGACCCCAATGCACATGGAATTGGTGGATGATAAAAATGGTATTTTGTATCTTTAGGGAAAATTTGGACTCTTAAATTAATGGTGTTGAGACCTCTGGAAGAAGAATCAATTAGCTCTGTACCTCACACCATATACCAGGATAAACTTGAAATTAATCAGAGACCTGAATGGAGAAATATAAAGCATACAACTCCTGAAAGCAAACTTGGATGAATCCTCAGCAAACTGGAAGTAGGGATACCTACTAGCTGTGACTCAAAATCAATAAGGAGTTAAAATAATTAGGTTTAATTACATAAAAAAGGTAATTAAAAAAAAACTTGGCATGATTAAAATCACCATAAGAAAAGTAAAAAAAAAAAATTGCAATTTATATTTTAGGGCTATTATCCCTAAAATATAAATAGCTACTAAAACTGAGGGGGAAAAGATTAATAACCCGATAGAAAAATGGGCAACATATATGAACATGTAATTCAAGAAAAAAATAATTGTACATGACCTTTAAACATATGAAAAATCATTAATCTCACTGTAAATAAGAGAAGTACAAATTAAATTATATTGCCATTTTTTCATGGGTCAATTTGATGAAAATCTAAGAATTTAGAAATGAAGAATTTTGGTGAGGCCATGGGGCAACAGTAACTCATACCTTTTGGGGAAATGTGGTGCTGGACAGCCCATGTGTAGGGGCATTTGGTAATGTCTAAAAAAATTATATATGCATATATCCTTTCTCAGCCACCTTACTTCTAGGAGTTTAGCCTAAAAATATGAAATGACATGTTCAAGATTATTCACTGTGGCATTTTTTATAGCAGCAAAAGATTGAAATCAACCCCAACGTTCATCAGTTGGAGTTGAATATTGTGTAGCTATAAAAAAAGAATAAGGAAGGTCTTCATTCACTCATGTGGCTTGAGAACCAGGATATGTTTTTAATGGAAAAGAGTTAAGTACAGAAAAAAAATATATATATATGACGTGCTATCATTTGTGTAAGAAAAGGGGTTAAAGGTATAAATGCAAATGTAAATAAATAAGTTGAAAAAGAATTACTATAGAATTAACTAACAATGAGTAAAAATTATTGCCCGTAAGAGAAGGAAGCAACAGAAAGAAGAGGACAGTGACAGAAATGTGGCTTCTAGGAGTGTAATTGGTTATATGGTTTTGACTTTGGAATCGTGTAATAAGGTTTTACTTATTCAAAATTTAAATACAGTAAAAAAAAAAGAAGGAAGCAATTCCTAAAGATTGAAAAAATTATAAACATCTGTTACTGACAGCGACACAGAAAGAGTATTTTCTCACACCTTGGTGGTGTGAATTAAAACATTGTTTTGAAAACCACCTGCCTGGTGATATCTATTAAAATTGTGTGTGTGTGTGTTAACCTAACAACTCCACTCCTGGAAATCCATACCAGAGAAGTAATACATGTACATTGACATTTATTGTAGTAAAAAATCTAGAGGCGAAGTTCTTGTTTTTATGGGAATGACTGACAAAATCATCATCTATCTACAACAAGGAATATTATACAATATTCAAAAGAATGAGTCAGAACTTGAGAATGACAAGATACAGAAAAGTGTGCATAACATAACCTTATTTTTATAAAACAAGCAATGAGGAAAAGCCATATAGATATGTATGTGTGTGTGAGGGAGATTATATGATTATGAGGAGGATAGGACTGCAGAGGAATAGAAATTACCTGGGGGGTTGGGGCAAATTCCTGTGGCAATGGGTTAGCCAAGCAAAAACAAAAACAAAAACTGGGGACAAAAAATTGCTCTAAAACGGGTGAAAACAAACAAACAAAGTGTGCTTGCCTTCCCACACTTTGACTGCATTTTGCTTTTCCGTGAACTTGTACAGCTGTGCAAATGTGACAAAATAGGCCCACATTTAAGAAAAGGCATGCACGTATAAGCTTAAATATGGTATGCATTATTAATGTTGATCCGAGCCTTTGAAAAGAAAGCTGAAGTATGAGAGGAAAGCAAAAAATACATAAATAAATAAATAAATAAATAAATAGGATCAGGACTGGAAGACTGTGGAGCAGAGAGAGAGCAGGAAGAGCATGGGAGGTAGGAAGCTTCCAGAACAAATGTTCCAGAGGTCAAATGTGAGCCTCAGGTTATAGGACATGGCCTGGAGAGACTGTTGGCTAGCGTCATGCTAGGTGATAATCTTCTTCAGCAAAGCCTTTCCTCTTGACTCAAGCAGGAATGATCACTGTCTTCCTAATATCACCTGTGATCTAGTGTGTCCCTGCAAACATCCCATCGTGTTGAACTTCTCTCCTTTGAGCTCCCATCATCTTTGTTGTTGACACTTCTATGAACTTGGCCTTTATGGCAGTGTCTTGCACAGAGAAAACATTATACAAATACTTACCAAATGGATTGTTTAAGTTAAATAGATAAGGTTAGAACCTAGGTCTTCTTTCTCTGTGGTTATGCTACTGCCCTGAAAATAATTTACATTACAGAATGGAGATGCTATCTGAAGTTTCTGAAATATTTATTTTCAGTAGCCCCAAAGAGCAGGGATTCTTTCCCGGGAAGTAAAGAATGGAAATAAGCAGGAAGGAGAAAAAGAGTGAGGCAAGATTCCTTTCCAGTTCTTTAGTCTGTGGCTGCTGGGAATCTCTGTATATAAATAGAGAATAGTTATACCCTATTTGGGTAACCACACCTGGGAAAAGGACTGGAGTGTTATCCTCTTTGGTCTTGGCATTTTCGAGTTCAGAAGGGGCAAGTTTTAGGGAACTGTGACAAAGGTGGTCTCTTCCACCCTGGGGTCCCAAGAAGTGACCCGTGCTGTGGACCAACCCCACTATAAGGAAAGAAAGACCTGGGCTCTGGGAAGCTGAAAGCTCCTTGCTGCTCTCCATCTTTCCCTTTGCCTTCTTTCCCCATTCTCCGTGTAAATCAGATGTCTGTGCTGCACGTCCTATCTCTTTCACACACCTAGAGTTGTGCAAAGCGTTTCCATTGCCACCGTGTTATTCCTCTCATTCCTTATTGAAACCACAAGCTTTGGGGCTTGAATTGCCTACGTGTGGTCTTAAGTCATTCTAAAACTACTAAATCTATTGAACAGCTTTGAGTTATAGGAGCAGAGTGATAAAATGTGTGCCTTTCCATTTCAGGGATCTAAGTGCATGAATATCTCTTAAGCAATAAAATATTATAGCTTCATACTTTTCAAATGATAAGTTCCCTATGTGAAGTTGAAAGTCTAAGAAAAATGTTATGTTTTAATAATACTGTATTACTTAACCATTTCAATTGCTTCATCCACATATTATTGCAGTGTATGGATTTCTTGCCCACATATTTCTTTTCTTACGCATGTGGTTTTGAAAATAGTTAGAAATCTCCAATCCTAAAAGGAGAGTAATGATGAAGGTAGCCCTACATGAGAACCATCTCAGAATAAACCATATGCAGAAAAACAGAATCAAAAGGATATATGTAAATCAACAGGATTTTGATTATGATTCTATTTATCTATAGAGAGATTTTATATATATATATGTATACGCACATAAACATAACAGACACATAGAGGGAGAGGAGGAGAGGGAGGAACAGGGGCAGGAGCATGAGCAGGAGAAGGAGAAGAAGGAATTAGCTCACACATTTATGGAGGCTGAAAAGTCCCAAGATCTGCCATCTACAAGCTCCATGGAGAACCAGTGGTGTAGTTCCAGTCTAGGTCCAAAGGCCTGAGAACTTTGAGAGCTGCTGATGTAAGTTATAATTACTTGAAGGCAGGAGAAGATTGATTATTCAGGTAGACAAACGTCCTCTTTCCCAGGGTTTTGTTTTGTTTTGTTTTGTTTTGTTTTGTTTTGGTTCCATTCAGGTCTTCACCTGACTGGATGATGCTCATCCACACTGGGGAGAACCATCTGCTTTGCTTAGTCTACCAATTCAAATGTTAATCTCACCCAGAAACACCCTCACACGGCATACCCAAAATAATATTTGATCAAATGTCTGGACACCCTGTGGCCCAGTCAAGATAACACATAAAATTAACCATCACACCACATGAACCACAGCACACTTGTAAAAAATACCCTTTGCAGGCATGGCTAGAGCGTTAAAGGTGTTGGACTTCCCTCAAATAACACACATATAAGATTAAAACTTGCAGATATGGGCCCACAAGCCGTTCTTATGCCCCGAGATTGCCATGAGCGACCAGTTGTGCATTATTGGTACAATTTATTTCATCTACTTCTTGGATTGGAGTTCAACATAAATCTTAATTTGGCAACATTTTGGTGAAATTCTAATACCTATTATTAGATCAATTGTTCTTATTTAGAAACGTCTTATGTAATAATTTTCTAAAATAGTTTTTAATAAATTATCTGACAGTTTTTTTCTCACCAAGATAATTAATTTTATATTTTCTTCCCATCATTAAATATGTTAAATATGCAAGTCTGTTGGCATTTAGTACTGTCTATCACAGTGGTGCCAAAAAAGCCTGCAGAATCTTGTTTTCAGAGATTTTGTTCACAAGCTTCCCTAATAGGGTATAATTTGCATAAAATAAGCTTAAATTGATTATATATTTCTGATAAGATTTTCTATTTCACAAGACTGGAGTTGAGAGAAGGCATGTGTGTGTCACCACTGGCTGGTTTTCCTCCCTCTGGGAAAATGGCTAGCTGCCACCCTGAGACCAAAACAATGTACTGAAGTCGTGAAATAATTTTTCAATGTTCCTTTTAACACTGGTTATGCATTCCATGACTATTAAACTTGTACATAACCTGATTAGCGAGCTTCAACCAAATAAAGATAAGCAAAAGGAGACTCGAGAAAAGAAAAGGAAAAAACTTTTATAAATGATCTTCCACACCCTGAGCTTTACTCCAATGGCCCTAGAAGTGAACAAGATATGAGCTTGGGAAATGTTTATTTGGGACTTGGGGGGCAAATCACAATGGAAGTTATTCATTCAGTCCCCAAGAGTCAGTTCAAAGTTCTAAAGCCCATAAAAGCTTAAATTGTCAACATTTCCCTTCCCTCACCACAATTTTCATTCAACAAATATTTATTGAGTGTCTACCAGTAACAGTGCTAGACACTTGACTAGAGAGGTAAAAGAAAAAGTAAAACCTGTTTCCGTACTCTTGGAGACTAGGGTGTAGTGAGGGAGACACGCATTAACGAAATAACGACATGGTGGATAGAAGATCACCCTGGAGGCCGTCTGGAAAAAGAATGAGCTACAAGCCGAATTGATAGTTTGCAATGATAAGGTTATTTACAGCAGATAAAGGTAGGCTCCAAAATTAACTTTGGCCAGGTCTGCGGTTCTTCCCCACTCCCGGACTGATAACTAGGTGTCAGTTGCAGCGACAGGAAGCCTCAGGTGGAATTCTGTCACATCAATGGTTATCAGGAAGCTTGGCATCCAAAAAGAAAAATAAAAAAATAAAATTTGTATGAACTGGTCTGTAAGCGTGATGAAGTTCCAGCCTTTGGAATGTGGGCGGGGCGTCTCAAACGTCAGTGTCAGTGCGGAGAAGTCACTGTGGATCCGGGTTGAAATACATTAAGGCCAGGGGCCCGCAAGTCTCAATTTCCAGCCCGCTCTCAGTAGGGCTGATGCTGCGGTCCCCAGACAGCACCCAGAGCGGGAAGGCCATTAGGAGCACTAATTTAAATCTTCACTTGAAATTAATGTGACAGAATTCCAGCAGCAAGATTCAGGTGTCAACACCCTCTGTGGAACCCAGAATCAGACGGACTCCTAAATGTTAGGCAGGCTGTATGCCTCCGCACTTGCTCAACTCTTTACCCTCTTGCTGCAGAAGCGAGAGAGGGTGGATTGAGATTTCTAGCCAATCCACATTTTTAAAATGCCAGTCATCAAACTGGTGAAAATTATCTTTAAACATGCAATTTACTGATTGTGAAACCCTCCGGGGGATTAAGAGATAGTTGAAGTCTTTGCGTAGCTGACCCTGGAGTGTAGATTTTTTTTTTTATTAAAGCTTTTAAACGCTAACTAACCACACCTTGCGTGTGTATTTCAGATTAAGGTCCTTCAACTATGAATTAAACACCCTCAAGATAAGAGATCAAGACACACAAACACAGCATATGCGGAAGCTGTGGGCAATATAAATGGTCTGCAACCCGAGTTCTGTGCATGCCTAGATGAAAGAAACATGGCCCCACTGGGAGTAGCTTCCCTGGGGAAGAGCTGAAATGTACACGATGAGGAGGGGTTGCCTTGGAGGTGGGAGCATTCCAGACCAAGGAAACAGCAGCAGGCAAAGCTCCCTCCCAGGACAAGAGACAGGCTGCGTCTTACTGCGGGCGGCCGTCAGATGGTTATATAGGTCACAGCAAGTCTCCCAGGGTGGACAAAGGAACAGGGTTTTCGGTTCTGTTTCCCCTGGGAGCATAGAGTCTCAGCCCTAGAGTAGTACTAGAAAGCAACTGAGTCATAGTTCTTTCTGTAATTAAGCTGCAACACCGAGCTTCCCCGTAACTCAGTTTTGTCTTCTGCCTAAACTGATTGTGCCCCAGTTAACACCTGAAAGGAGAACCCAGCTTCTCCTGCTGCTCAGAAAATGCCAGAGGCTTCTGGAAGAGAAATCCAGTGTGTCAGCTAAGAAACCCAAGCACTGTGCAAAGAAAAGCATCTGGTAGCAATACAAAACTTTGCATTTGGTTCAAGGAATGCTTTCATATCTCATTCAGACTCACATGACTCAAGACTGAACCTGATGGTGGATGACAGTTATTTTGACATAGCCACAAAAACAATCCTGTGTAATGATGGGAGCACAGACTCGGGTTATGATGAATGAATTTCTGATTTGGAAAAATTTGTAGTACACGGAATTTGTCCTTAAAGAGAGACTTTATTAGAATTTTGTATTTTGTATTATGCTTTTTCTAACTAACACAATTCAAGTGAATACACAATGCAATTACGCAGAATACATGTTTCTCTTTCATATATGATGTCCCTCCGAAACTCGCTGTCAATATAGAGTGCTCTTTGAATTTTTTTTTTTCTTGGACTCAGATTTTTTTCCTCCCTCATCCCACCTTACTAAAAATGAGCACGTGATGCATAAAAAAAAAAAAAAAGAAGGAGCAGGGAAAAGGACACAGATCAGCTTTGGTGGAGAAGTTAAAGGTTTTGTTTGTTTGTAAAACTAATGAGCTCTTTTGGGGCTGAAAATTCATCATCTTCAGAATTACATTTTAACCTCAACAGGCAACACAACTCAGTGTAAGGATGAATTGGTTTAGGTGATAGGCTCCTTAGTAATAAAGAGAAAATTGTCCTGGTTCACCTGCTAACTCGACTGCTTGGCTTTGGATTCCATTTGCATCCAGTGGAGTAAAATGCATGTATGTGTATTTTACGGCCTGTCCTACCACCTCCCGATTCAGCCCTAATACCTCCATGGTCTCTACCAAGCTTTTTCAGAACTGGCACAGGCTAGAAATAGAAATGGCTTCAAAACCTGTTTAGATAAACTCGTGGATGGGCCGTGTAATTAATTATTAAGGGAGGCTGCATCCTTGGCCTTTTTATGGTTGAGATTGGAGGCAGCAAACATGCTTTCCTGCTAAATTGCTATCAGAGACAAAAAGGAAAACAACACAGACTGACCTGATGGACGAACATTTTTATGACCTTTTCAATTAGCTTCTGTTTTTATGAAAGGGAGCAAACACATAATATCTTGGGTAGATTGGCTTAAACCGTTCAGACTAAGTTGGCCAGGAGTTATGGTCTATTATAACGGAGCAAGGCAGGATATGATCTTGAAAGGCAGGGGTGCTGAAGTGCAAATATGGTCTTAGTCAAAATGTAATTGTGCAGTATTAAAATGATTTGCTAGCTGTGTAACTATTTTTATAGTCGTAAACTTAAAAAGTAATTGGGAAGCTGTCTGATGGGTGCACGGGAGTTCATTATCCCATTCTACTCTTCTGTATGTTTGACATTCTCCATAGTAAAAATTTTAGGGTAATTGTTAGTGATGTCATGACTGAATAAAGGAGCTATAAAAGTCTCCGTTTGGCCTGACCAATTTGTAGCTAATCTGGTATCATTTAGTCATGTTTAGCACTTGACCACTCAATGGGCCATGGGCCAACATAGATCAGAGATGCAGGCATTCCAGTTTCCAGGGCTATCATGGGTTCACCCCAGAGGGGTGGCACAGAGCAGTGTACCAAGGCAGCCCAGAGTGGGTAACTGCCATGCTTGGGGAACACTTGAGAGGCAAGCCAAGTCATCTGGCCACCAAGGAGGGTGGGCACAGCTAAATCTCTGCTAGGGCTAAGGTTGGAGATGATGAGCCTGGTTGGTATCCAGGAGAAACCAGAAGAGAAAGGATTGAGAAAGACCAGAGAGGTGAGGGATTAGGTCAAAGTAAGCAGAGACCTCAAGGTTGATCCTAGGCTCTGCCTCCTATCTTGGAGCTGAGCACCGCATTGTACTGAATTCCTCATCGTATGAGAGGTGCTGAGAGCTGGCATGGAATCGAGACCTACCTGCTCAGCTCCACTGAGTCTAAAAGGAGCTTGTTCCCTTCAGAATTTCAGATTTGGATAGACTTTCATAATTCGTCTAGTCTGACCATCACTAAGGACTTCACGGAGGTGGCAGAGTAAGATCATTTTTTGAATGAATTAAGTACCTAGAACCTAGTTCTTGTAAAAGCTCAGGACAAACCCAAAATATTAGATGCAAAAGGAGAGCTCCTACTTTTGTTTATTGTTCTCCCTCTAGTTCTCAATGTTAGCCTGTCTCTCCAGTGTCAGAAATAGAGATTTATTATTTCCAATTTTGGCAGGTCATACTGACAAGTGCTGAAAACGCCTGCTTCTGATCATTCTGAAGGCTATTTAGAATCTGACTCTTATCAGATGTATGTTTTTCATCCAAGTATCCAGGCTCCATTCACTCTTTCTTGGTGGTAGGCAGAGTCGTAAGCCCTGGAGATACAATTTTTAATGAAATGTAATTCTTGCTCCCAACTGCCTGTGGATCTGTTCTTATGAAGTCTTTCGGGCTGTTTCAGTGTTGGATATTTCAAAACTGAGGATGCCTCTTTGCTAAAAAGATGTCTCTGTGGTTTGCATGGTGGGGTTTCTTGCTGCAGACCCTCTGCTCTGTCTACTACCTTCACTAGGTAACAACAAGAGTTGCAGGTAGTCAGGAGCAAGAAATACAAACATTCTGCTTCACTCGACAGCCCCTATCAGATTTTCCATTTTTGTGTGGTTGAGGCTGCTGAGTAAATTTTCATAACTTAAGCTGGCCGAGACTGGAGATGATACAAACTCATCTGCCTGGAACAGCACAATGCCTTGAAGCAAGGAAAAAGGCCTCACCCACCCCTCCAGACTGTCTGGATCTTCCTGGGCCTTCCTGGATTTCTGGTTCCAGAAATCTCACCATGGGGCTATATAAAATTTCTGCATTCTGTTGGTTTAAATTTCTCTGAGCCATTCTTATCCAATTTCCCTCTAGAGTGAGTTGTGTCCTTCAAAACCAGAAGCACATTTGGCAAGCTGCAAATTGAGGCAGAGACAATTTTATTCAGAATCCTGGATCTATTCCTATGGCAGTATTTATCCAGAATTTTCTGTCCACTTGCACTGCCGATCTTTTCCAGCTGTAACAGCAGCAGTGGTTGTCTGGTCTTCAGCAAAAAGAGACGCTGTTGTCATATCATTAGATGTTAGATTTAGAAGGCCAGCACCATTCACTGGGACAATTCTCCTCTTTAAGGCAATTTTACTGGCTTCCCTTTCAAACAAGAACCAGAAATAGGAATGATATCTACTCTAATTTGACAAAACCACTCAATTTCACTTTCTAGGTCAGTGAGTGTTTGGTGCTTTTCGATTTTTCCCTTTTTGGTAACCTCATGATCTTCCTTAGTTTAACTTTCAGTAAATTCCTGGATTTGGAGGAAAGAGCATTCAAACAATAGAGGAAAATAAAAAACACCATTGTATTTTTTGGATCTCACCTTTGAAGAAATAATAAAGGCGGGTGTTTTCATTTCATGATCACAGCAATTTGTCACAGCTGGTGACCCCAGCTTCCTTTTGCCCTCGATAATCATCTCTTTGTATTTACTTGGAGCACTGGGCTATAGTAATAATACTAGTAATTGCAACTATTTACTTATTTCATACTACATGCCAGGAAGCATGGGAGGCACTTTATGTATGTATTTTTTTTCTCAATCCTTGCAATCAAACTGGATATTATTATCATGACTTTACATACCAGGAAACTGAGGCACAGAGAAATTAAGAATACTGTTCAAGGTCGTATAGCTTCATATTGTCTTATGTGTCTAAGGTTCACGGTGATCGAAATCACTTGTATGTAGCATATCTCTCTTGAAATGTCCTATTTACTCAGTGTATGCCCATTGTGCACTTTAAAACATATAACTCAGGTGGCGCCTGGGTGGCTCAGTCATTAAGCGTCTGCCTTCAGCTCAGGTCATGATCCCAGGGTCCTGGGATCGAGCCCCGCATCGGGCTCCCTGCTCCGCGGGAGGCCGGCTTCTCCCTCTGCTGCTCCCCTTGCTTGTGTTCCCTCTCTCCCTGCCTCTCTCTGTCAAATAAATAAATAAAATCTTTAAAAATAAATAAATAAATAAATAAATAAATAAATAAAACATATAACTCAGGAATGGCATGAATAAGAAAGGAAATAGAGGTATACAGAAAGAGCCAAAGGTGGGGCAAACTGCCTAATTTCTCTGAGTTTAACCTTCTTTCATTAAAAAAATGCAAATGATCGTACTTACCCTTTTTAAAAAAAGATTTATTTATTTTTGAGAGATGGAGAGAGAGAAAGAGAGCAGGGGGAGGTACAGAGGGAGACGGAGAGAGAGAATCCTCAAGCAGACTGGTCTTGTCATTCCTAAGGCTGTATTCAGGTTTAGCTTACTGTTAAGTTTAAAAAACTGCTTTTCACATCCTTCCTTCCCTTAGAAATTTGAGGTTTTTCCATTTGGTCTTTCTGTCATTAAGTCCAGGCTATAACTGAAAATATATGAGGCTGAGTATTTACTTCAAAATAATATTAGGATGGGGTAGCAGATGAGGATTTGGGTAGGGTAAGATTGACCATGAGTTGATGGGGTTTTATTGAGGATGTGTGATGGGTACGTGAGGGTTTATTATACTATTTTGTTTAGTTTTCGTATGTTCTCAATTCTTCACAATATAAGTGCAAACAAAAGGTACCGACAATAACAACAACGATAAAAAAACACAGACCAAGCCATGAAACTTCATTTCATGTCCCCAAAAAGATGGATATGACCTAAGAGCAGTTCATAATAGATGGAAAGGGAAAGCCCTTTTGGTGCTTGGAAGAGGAGACTGACAGAGAGAAGGAGAGCAAGGAAGAGCTCAGTTGATGATAGCCTGGCTCTCTTTCTGGGTGGAAATCTGGAAGAGTAAAGAATGTGAAGGGAAGCCTTGCTAAGTCAGTGAGCTTTTTAATACTTTTCAATTTTCCCCTTCACATTTAACCTCTCAATGAGCTCTGGAGCAGTGCAGTAATGTGGCTTTGGGAGGCATCTCGTTATTCATTCATTCATTCATTCATTCATTTGCTCATCCAGTCATTCATTCAGGTAATGTAATCTGATTCAGGAAACAGAAAAGCCTCGCTAATGCAATGTCTGGCAAACAGGTGGTACTCAATAAATATTTGTTGAGCTAATGAATGGATGAAGGGAGATGCTATAAAGAAACACCTTTAATTACGGAACTCTTTTGACATTACATCAATATTCAATCTTCTACATTTAGAACCTGCCAGAGCCTGCTACAAATTCTATTTTGAAGGCCGCAATAACTTGGCCAGGAAAACATTTCCACTGAAATTTTGCATAGACATCCACAGCTTGAGATTTGTTCTAAGTGACAGAGTTTGAAACCCCTAAATCAAGTTTTCTGGCTTTGAGTGACAAGGATGTCAAAAAGATGGAAATTATCTTTCAAAATATGGTTTTTGCTTGTTGAACTGAAAATCTTTTATTTTCTTCTGGGTAGAGAAGGTCTTTCAATATGATGAATTCATGATGTAGACTTAATTGCCTTAGTAATTTCAATAGCAGTTAATTTTTAAAGGATGTAACAAGCTTTTGTTATATTTAATTGATGAGAATCTAAATTGACTAGTATATATATTTTTTTATATTAGATGTGGAGACTACCCTATGTTTATCAATGCCTCTATTTATAGCGTTCATTCAAACCACAGCTATTTGTTGAGTACAAGGCACTATGTGCTGCATAAAAGAACGAGAAAGTATGGCTTATTTTAGGAATTAATAAGCTAATAGGGGAGAGAAGCTATATAATTTTTGGCTCTTTTATAGGCAAGTTGGTTGCTTTAAAGATAAACAAGGAAGTTGTCATAAATTATGTGCTGCTGTCTGGCATGAACCATGCTGTCCCACCACATTCTTCCCAGCAAGCAGCATTCCTGCAGGGCAATACACACTGATAATTCTTCATCCCACTGCTTCTATTTGTCTTTGAACATGTGAAGGTAAACATAACTGGAGCTAAGAAAAATTGAGAAATCAGAAAAGTCTGTGTAACCTAGGTGTCCCAGATATGTCCAGTCTTCAGAAAACACTCTTCCTTTTTTTAAAAGAAGCTATTTTTAGAACAGTTTTAAATTTACAGAAAAATTGCTAAGGCTATATGGTAAGTTTATAAAATTAATGAACCAATATAGATCATTAGCTAAAGTCCATACTTTACTCAGATTTTCTTGTTCTAGCCTGGTTTCCTTTTAGCCAAACAAGGATAATCTTTGAAAATGAGAGAAAACAGAAGGTAATCATATGGGAATAAAAAAAAAAAGTAAGGTTTTACTGACTACTGTGTAACTGGAATCCACAGACCAAGACTTTTCGTGGGGACTACTGTGGGATCGTTTTTCCTGTGGCTTCTGCACCTGCCTCCATTTTGAGGGGGCCAGTTGACTCCTTTCCAAGCCTTAGCTTGAAATAATCAAATGGGCTCATGAAGATGGTTTTCCTAAAACAGGGCACAATTTGTCATCAAAGTTGAATTCCAGTCTACTTTTCAAGAGAAACAGATACATCATTGTAGAATGATTTCATTGACTTAGCCCATACCTAGCCATCAGATTAAAACAAATATAAATATAGATTACATTTACCTTTATTATTCTGGGCCCCTCTTTGATATCTTTTCCCCACTATGTGCTGGCTCAAAAATGTCCTCACAAATCCAGTTTGGACATTGCAGGCTCCTGAAACTGTCTCCCAACCCAAGAATATAAGAAATGTACAGGAAAGTGAAAATAGTCTTCATGGCACATACCCTTCACACCAAGTATCAGCTCTGTCCTGGCTGGCCTAGTTCCATTGGCCCTATTAGAAGTTCTTTATTGGCTAGAGATTGCTTTCTCTACCTATTGTGGTAAAACCATGCAGAGGTGAGAGGTGTCCCCTGGAGGACACTAGAATTGGCCCCTGGGCAAACTGGCATGAAAACACCAATTCCAACTTCCTGTGAATGCCTTAGAGTGATCTGTAAGTAACTACTTGTCCTTAGGTCCCTGGTCAGATCTTTGACCTTTGAATCATTTTTTTAAAGATTTATTTATTTATTTGAGAGAGAGAGAGTACAATCAAGGGGAAGGGTAGAGGGACAGGGAAAGGGAGAAAAGCAGATTCCCTGCTGAGCGGAGCCCGACCCAGGGCTTGATCTCATGACCCTGAGATCATGACCTAAGCCAAAATCAAGAGTCGAATGCTTAACTGATTGAGCCACCTCGGAGTCCCAAATCATTTTTCTTAATTGGAGATCTATGGATCCTAAGTTAGGACCTTCTTGCTAATCCTGACCTGAACCCAGATGTGCTTTCTATTCCATCCAATCTTTTTTTGCCCTAAGACACTTAGAAGCATTTATGATTTGTTTTTGTTTCAGTTAGAATTTATTTATATGTTACTCATTTTCTGACATCTCATTTCCACACCATGTGAATTATGTTTAAATCTGAAAATGAACTTTCAGACCAGACTGGATCCTACTGATAAAGGAAATTCTGTTGAAAACCAGGGGAGAAAATATCACTGTGGACTGGAGTTAGGAAAATCTGAATGGAAGAGGCTGGTTTTGAGCTTGGTCTTGAAGTCTAGAGAGGTCTTAGAGGCAGGGGAAGGCAGGTCAGAGTCAGGGGAGCAAGGAGACCAAAGTCATAGGGAGTGTGTGATATGGCAAACATCCTACCTGAAGCAAAGGCTATATGGAGGGCAGAAGTGAGATAAAGTTAAAAGAACTAAAGTGGGACCACTTAGCTGAGAGTTACTGATACTAGGCCAGAGAGGATTGGACCTCAGGCAGGTCTAACCCCTGAGTCTGCCAAGGGATACAACACCTGAGAACTTACCTTAATGCAACGAGGCTCATAGCAAC
The DNA here is from genome assembly GCF_002201575.2 of Neomonachus schauinslandi. Lineage (NCBI taxonomy): Eukaryota > Metazoa > Chordata > Mammalia > Carnivora > Phocidae > Neomonachus > Neomonachus schauinslandi. The sequence goes on along the minus strand of NC_058405.1, from coordinate 177,115,343 downwards.
TGCTTGGGGATAAGCTCAGCTCGTGTTGTACCACTGACTTAGATCTGAGAAACAGGCAGGAACAAGGTCAGTTTCCGGAACAGTTAGATGATGGCGGGGAAGGGACAGAAGTGTATAAATATGCCTGTGAGCATGGTAAAGCTGAGCAAGGGCCAAGTGGAATCTTCCCTTCATGTGGAGGTATCATCCCTAGAAGCTCCATGGCCTCACAGGGACCTAGAAGTCTACATCAGTGCAGTGTCATCTCTTGTCCTGTGGGACCTGCTCTGTGTATTTCCATATCTTTTGACTTCCCGGACATTTTACGTCGAACAAACTGATGATTGCCAGAGGGGAGATGGCTGGAGGATGGGCAAAATAGGGGAAGGGCATTAGGAGATGCAAGCTTCCAGTGATAAAACAAATAAGGCATGGAGGTGAAAAGTACCACATAGGGGATACAGTCAATAATATTGTAATGATGTATGGTGACAAATGGTGACTACACTTACTGTGGTGAGAGCACTGAGTAATGTATAGATTTGTAAATCAATATATTGTACTCCTGGAACTCATATAAGATTGTATGTTAATTAGACTTCAATAAAAGTAATGGGAAAAAAGAAATTTTATGTCCATCAGCACTGCTGAGTCAGAGAGCAGAGGAAATTAACACATGCTGACCATGTAGCCAATCTTGTACAAGGTGCCTCACAGCCATTATTTATTTTGTGTCCCACAACAACTGTGGTGGGAAACAGACCTGGAGAGAAGGTAACGCAGTTGAAATCCGTCTTACATGGCTTCAAAGCTCTTCCTCTTTCCCACACCATTTCTTACAATGTACTATATATTCTCAACAGCAGGACATCATTATGAAGGGGACATTTTTAAAGATTTTATTTATTTATTTATTTATTTATTTATTTATTTATTTATTTATTTTAGAGAGAGAGTGAGAGAGCATGCACACATGAGCGGGTGAGGGGCAGAGGGAGAGGAAGAGAGAGAATCTCAAGTAGACTCCATGCTGAGTGTGGAGCCCAATTCAGGGCTCTATCCCAGAACCCTGAGATCATGACCTGAGATGAAATTAGGAGTCAGACACTTAACCAACTGAGCCACCCAGGCGCCCCTGAAGGGGAGATTTTTAGAAGGTTAATCGGGTAGCCCATATGGAATGAACTGGAAAAAGGGGGACTGGAAGGAAAGAGATAAGGTTAAGATTTTATTGCAATGACATATGGGCTTTGTGAAAATATTCTTCTGTGGAATGAGCAGTTTTTATAGACTTTTTTTTGGTAGAAATTGACAAGCTGATTCTAAAATTCATATGAAAACACAAAGAACCTAAAATAACCAAAACAATTTTGAGAAACAAAGTCAGAAGACTCACACTATATGAATTCTACACTTACTATGAAACTACAGTAATTAAGACATTGGCTTAAGTATAGACATATAAATCAAGATGAGAGCAAAATGGAGTCTGGAAATGGTGAATTGATTTTTTTTTTTAAGAGAGAGAGAGTAGGGGGAGGGACTGAGGGAGAGAATCTTCAAAGAGACTCCCCACTGAGCATGGAGCCCAGTGCAGGGCTTGATCTCACAGCCCATGAGATCATGACCTGAGCCAAAGGTTAACTGATTGAGCCACCCAGACGCCCCATGGTCAATTGATTTTTGACAAAGATGCCAAGGTAATTCAATGACAAAAAGAGTAGTCTTTTCAACAAATGATGAGTGAAGCAACAATAACAATTAGCAATAATAACAATAACAATAACAATTATTTATTAATAATAAACCTGAACCCTTAACTCACACCATATGCAAAAAATTACACAAAATGGATCATAGACCTAAAGGCAAAAAACATTTCTAGAAAATACATAGGGAAAAGTCTTCATGCTTGGATTAGACAAAATGTCTTAGGATACAAAAAGCATGAACTATAAAAGAAAAAAAATTGACCAATTGAACTTCATCAAAATTTAAATTCTTTATTCTTCAAAAGACACAGTTAAGGAAATGAAAAGTCAAGCCACAGACTAGAAGAAAATACTTGCAAACACATATCTGAAAAAGAACTGGAATCCAGAATATATGTAGCTTATAGAATATGTAGAATTCTCACAATTTTTAAAATAAAAAGGCAGCAACTTGATAAAGAATGTGCAAAAATTTGAGCACTTTGTGAAGATATATGAATGGCAAATAAGCATATGAAAAGATGCTCAATATCATTTGTCCTTAGGGAAATTCAAATTAAAACCACAAAGAGATACTGCTACACACCCACTAGAATAGTTGAAACCAAGAAGCCTGACAATACCAAGCATAGCAAGGATGCAGAGCAACTCCTAGATATTTACCCAAGAGAGATGAAAGCATATGTCCACACATATGTCATGTGTGGCTTTACTGCTACTAGCTAAAAATTGAAAAAAACATATATCAACTAATGAATGGATGAACAAATTGTGATTCACTCCTATATAATGCTCAAAAGCATTACATTCAGTGAAAGAAACCAGACATAAATGAGTATATGTTGTATGATTCCATTTGTATGAAATTACAGAAAATATAAAAATATAGTGACAGAAAGCAGAACATTTTCTAGGGACAAGGATAAGGGGAGGAGATTGATGGCAAAGGGACAGAGGTGACTTTTTGGAGTGATACATGATTACATACATTTGTCAAAGTGTACACTTTAAATAGGCACATTTATTATATGTAAATAATACTTCAATAAAGCTGATTTAAAAATAGTTTTATGCCTTAAAGAATTGGTAGATTTTTTTCTCTAAATAATAAGAATTATGTGAAACATCTTATGTCCATGTTGGCGTTGGCATTGGCTTGAGGAAGTTCATGGCTAAATCTAACAATCATAGTAACAATGAATGCCTTTTGGATTAGCAATGCATCTTCTGTGGGGATAGTTGACATTTTCTATTTATTTTTAATAAGCCTACCTTCTGCATGTCTTTTATTATCAGACATTTAAGAGCCTTTTAGAAATAGGCAGCGCATAAAATAAAATCTGAAACATACATAGAGTCATGGAGATAGGACCTAATTGAGATTAGCAATTGAGAGGTTGAGAGGATAGGACAAAATCATGTGCCCTTGACCAAAAAAAAAAAGACTGGGCTTGTTATTGATTCAATTTGCCTTTCTGCTGCTGGGCAGGTCCAAGGTAGAGCAAGGCACTGTTATGACAAGGTGACAGAAGGTCAGAAGATCAGACCACTCATAACTGATTCCAACAGAAACTTCTTTATATGAAGGAAAACTGCCTAACTGTGTATAATCTGGAAATTATGGCTGAATGAAGACCATATTAACAAAAATGTTTTATGAGGTCAAGCATTTTAAATGTGCTAGGATGTATTTTTACAGGGTTGAGTGATATTATTCTTTTCACTATGCAAAGATGTAGCTCACTCATTCAGAAAGGTGCTCTGAGGAACAGTGCCTACAACTTTTGTCTACTCTGGGAACTAGAGAACTGGGAACTCCTCTGTATCCATCAAGGAGGATTTACCTAAGATCCCTAGTATGTATTGATACCTGGAAGGTTCTTCCTTTGGGAACTTGAAGATAAACAAAAGATTTATTGAGAATGCCCGGAGTCTACACTATGGAAGGAAAAAACAAGATTCGTTAACGAGCAAAAAAAATTATTGCAAGAATTATGAAGGATATAAAAGAGGCTCTAAAATCAATTTATAGTTCCTTCTCACTGTGGAGCAGGTTTTAATTTTAGCCAGTATGTTCTGGTCTTGAACAAAGACCTCTCCTCCCAGATTCCAAAGTTCTCCTTTCACGTCCAGCTCGTCCTTGTCCGATGCAGTCTGGGATGAACTGATAACATCTTATAATTAGAATTCTATTCCGAGTTTCAGATTATTCTCCATCTCTGTTTACTTGACTGTGCGCAGCTTAAATAAAGACATCATGTGTCTTTGGAAGAGGCTTTGCTTGGGCTAATATGCTCTGTAAAATGCGGCTTCCCCTTTCCTGGATTACTTGGACCTCTGCACGTCTCTGTCTCTCTATTCTGAAAACTTCTCCTCTGCCACTTTGCCTGCCATTCTGCTGCGGTAGGAAGGGTTACCATCTCTTCCTGGGCTGGGGAGATTGTCAGTTTTTGATCGGGCCCATCTCACATCTCAATTTCTTCCATCAGTCATTGCCATGACACCTGCAAACACACCATTATATCCCAGCAGCAGTATCTCCCGGGACTTCCCATGCAGTCACTTTCTCCCCAGTGTCCTAGAGGCAATGTGGGAGCAGCACTCAACAGGATGGTAGCAATTTTGCAAAGACCCTTGGGAGAGAAACCAAAAAGCTTGTAAGGCCCAAAGGTGACCCTGCAGAGCAGACCATTCCAGCATTGCTTTCTGTCTATACCCAAGATCATTCTTAGAGAGGTCACCGATCTAGGTAAGGCAAGACATATATCTTTGTCTTCTAAGCAAAATTATGACTACAGGGAGAAGATGCTGCCATTTTACACCTACATCAAACAGTTCTTGCTACAAGACAGTAGTTCTTAATTTTTAGTATACATTAGAATTATCTGGATGGTTTGCTAAAATACAGATTATCCTGTATTACTCTTATCAACTCACGTTCAGTAGGTTTTAAAGCCCAGGAATCTGATGTCTTACCACGTCCCTGAGGAAATTCTAATGCAGATGGTCCTTTGACCAAACACTGAGGAACACCAACTACTTTAAGAGAAGAAGGGGACCTAATAATAGTCAATGAACTTGAGAATCCTGGAAGACCAAAGGTCAAATCACAGGCTTCAGTTCTTGGTATGTGAACTTACTGATGTAGGGTAATATCAATATCCAAGGTGTTAATGTGAAATATACACACCTAGGCTAAGCTCCACCCAGACCTGCTGGGAGCAGGACCCATGAACCTGATTTCAAACAAACATTTCCAATGATTCTTAGGCATTTTGAAGTTTGAAGACTGCAGGAAGAGAGATCTTGTATTCATTCATTTATAAGGAGAACCCACTGAAAGCAGGGTGATTAGAAAATACCATGGCATGGAAGTTTCTAGCAAAATTTGGTAGCAGGAAGCAATGGCTTAGTTAAAATTCAAATCTCTTCTCTGTTCCTAAAATTCAATTCCACTGCAATGGCAAAGAATTACCTCAGCATAATGAGAGGAACTGATGGAGACTAACTTGAATTTGAGATTTGGCTTGCGTTTTTTTTTTTTTTTTTTTTTTCCCTTCACCCTTTTGAGCAGAGTAAATAATGCCCATGTAGTAACCTCAACAGTTACTCTTTTGGTAACAGCCCAGAGCCAAAAATGCACTGTTTTCTTTTGCTGCTTCGATATCTTAATGGAATGAATGTGATATTATTTATCAACTGTAAGCTTGATGGAATATATCATATAAATCATCTCAAATGTCATTTGCCACCTGCCTGCCTGTTCTGAAATGCATGCTGGCTTAATTAATCTAATTAGTCAATGCACAGATCAGGAGCACATTTACAGCTTCTCTGTCATCATAAATAAACTAGTTTTGTTTTCATAGGCTAAATAATTCATTTTAAAGATGGATACTAGGAAGAATAGGGGAGAGCTGACCTCTATTACAGTAAAACATGGAATAACGATGACAGGGTTTTCTTTTTGTTCTGCGTGCCCTCCATTAACCTTCTATTAAAATACTCCTTTGTGGGGGAGGCTGGGAGGGAGGAGGTGGCACGTGGCAGAAATGTCATGCCCTCCCACCTGGAGAGGCATACCTGCCATTTGCTAAGAATGAGCTGACCCATTTTAAACCTCATGATTGAAAGACACATGGATTCTCAAGTACACCCATGTGCACCAGAGAGCTGAGGACCACAGATGCTATAAATTCAGGAGCCCACGCTGCTGGTTAAGGACAATCCAAAAGGAGAAAAGAGAGGAGCAGGTGAGCAATGAGGATGAGCACAGTGAACAGGTTGGATGTTGTGAATGAGCAATTGTTTCTTTTTACAGCCATGGTTACCTGGTACAGCCAGGTGCAGCTCCCAACGTCAGGATCCACTCCTACCTGACAACAGTGGAGTCATGAAACATGGCAGCCCTGAAAGAGACAGTACACGAGAGACAGTAGTGTAATGGCTACACCCTCAAGTCCACAGTTAAATAAATCTGAACTTGTATTCTCTCTTCTACTATTGACATGCTGTGTCCCCTCAGACAATCTACTGAATCTCTCTGTGTCCTATTGCTCCTCAGTATAATGTAGATACCTAATAGGATTGTTTTAAGGATTAAGTGAGATCATTTGAGCACTTAGCACATGATTTTCTCCTAATATATCTGTGGGGCTCAGGGCAGGAGTATGGAGCCTCTTTATTCCCAGAGCTTTGATTGTTGCCCTGCGCGTACTGCCTCCTCCTCATCACCACCCAGCAAACAGCCTCCCCTCAGCCTCAGGAGGAAGAACCAAGGGAAGAGGCCCATGCTGGACCTGGAAGCAGGCTTAGTTCATTTGGGCAGAGAACTCCTACATCAAAGGCTAAGCAAGAAGGCAGGGGTGTGGAGTGTATAGAGTTGAACAGTTGGTGTGGGTTCTTCCCGTCATCTCTTGGATTGGCTCATTTTAGAAGCTTGGATCTGCTTAATCAAAACAAAACAAAACAAAACAGAAAGAAAGAAAGAAAGAAAGAAAGAAAGAAAGAAAGAAAGAAAGAAAGAAAGAAAAGTTGTCACAAAACACCAGAACTGCAAATCACAAAGAGGGAGTATTAATATATGCAAGCTAAAAAAAACAAACACCACCACCAACAACCAGAATGGTGTGCAGACTGTGACATATGAATTTCATTTTATTACAAATGCATGACAACTTTACAGAAGAGGGTGAAGGGTAAAGGAGCTGACCCAGGTAATTCAGGAAAACAGTATTTTGACTGGGACCCATAAGGATAACACCGGTTGCTAGCTGGTAAATGTGTTTCTTTTGGTGGTATCGATGAGCAATTCTGAAAATGCTCTACACATGTACTTGGGTTGAACGCATAAGTAAATGGATGATGGATAGTGGGAGCCAGACATCTCAGCACTGGAGAGGGAGGTTGCAGATGTGGTTCTGGGATTAGAGTCCAGGATATCAGCATGAGCTCATATTTCACTCAAAATATGCACAGACAGATAGATGCAGAAAAAATGATAGGTATGTGTGTGTATGTGTCTTGGTATGAACACAAATATTATCTAGTTTTTTAGCTAAGAGGGCCTGGAAGCAACAGCACCCCAGTAACAATGGGCACATAAAACACCCAGATCTGAATTCCAAAATTCTGTTCTCCAATAAATGGAATCAAGTTCCTTTGGAGAAATGGCGGATTCTAGGGCTGGGACATGGCGAATAAACAATGAGCCTAGAGCATCTTGTAGTACCAGAAAATAAGGAAGTACTCAAAACATTGGAGGATGGGGCATACTAACGGGACACAGGGAGCCAATCGAAAGAGCCATTGACCAAAGCTGGACTTTGAGCAACAAAATACATAACACAGTGTTGGATTATAACCCAAAGTACAAAATAAATATCCAAGAGTAAAAATACAAACCAGTGTATAAAGTAAAGACACCTGAGGGGCGCCTGGGTGGCTCAGTCAGTTGAGTGACTGCCTTCAGCTCAGGTATGATCCCGGAGTCCTGGGATCAAGTCCCACACTGGGTTTCCTGCTCAGCAGAGAGTCTTCTTCTCCCTCTGCCCCTCATCCCACTCTTACACTCTCTCTCACTCTCTCTCTCTCAAATAAATAAATGAAATCTTTAAAAAAGAATAAAGGCACATGAGTCCTCAGTGAGATAGGTAGATAGAAATAGATAAAGGAGAAAAGACAAATCTTTCTTACAGAAGAATTCAAGATAATGTACTGAGATGCTCCCCACTCTGGGAGGTGTAGTTAGCCACCTCCCCCGCATCCCATCACTTGGAACTGGGGTTGAGAATAGCTTCCAAAGAATAGATATGGAAATATGAGGACCATCACAGACCGGAGGAGATGGTTAGGAGACATGACCAATAAACGCAATGGAATATCCTGGGTGGGAGCCTGGTACAGAAAAAAAAGGGACACTAATGGGAAATCCAAATAAATCTGGAGTCTGGTTCATAGTAATAAATAAATAGTGTTTCTTTTGACAGAGGTAGCATGGGGATGTACAATGAACTGCATGAGGTGTATACAGGGAGTCTGTACTATCTTTGCAATTTTTTTGGAAATTAGCAGGTTTTTTTTTTTTTTTTTTTTTAAAGAGGAGATTATATAAATGGCACTGTTTGGTGCAGCTTACCTACTACGGTCATATTTCATCCATCTCCCAAGCAGATGGGAACCTAGCTGAGGAATGATTTTAGAACCCTGAATGAAATGATAAGGTAGGTCCAGTTGGCACCACTCTTTCCTCATGCCTGTCCCAAACCAGGCCTTTCCTATATGCATGGGAACAAGATTGCCTGAGAGCTTGAGGTTCAGTCCAATATCGTAAATGGTAGACGGGCCTATGACCCTCTCAGCTTGTTGTCTTCTAGCATTCACGGAGGCAGCCACACTTAAATAATCTGGTGGAAGTTATTCAATTTTCCCTGCAGCAAGAGAATCATCATTACAGTACAGAATAAAGATGTCTGGCTTCTAGAGAGTTTCTGAGTTTTTTATAGTGGAACTGTCCCATAAAATCTGCCAACACTATAGCTGGTAGCCATGTTTCTCATAGCCAACCCCCAAGTCAATAAAGAGATACAATATGCTTTGTCAAATATGCTTAAATAGGATTCTTGAACTTTGTACTATAAACTTATGTCAAGTGGCTACTGACTTTGCTCCTCAGGACCCTGATGGCATCTTACTATGTGACAGAAGTCATCTAGTTTTTACATAGGACAGTTTCTAGAACTTTCTAATCTCAACAAAAGAACAACTTCGTGGAGCTTCTAGATCTCTCCCTCCTAAGTCCTAGGGTAGTTCTGCATCTGCGATGTCCATAGGCCCTGAGCCTCTTCTGATACACAAACCATGGGCAATAAATTAGAATATTTCAAGCAGTAATTAACCCGCGACTTGGATATTTCATTCCAATCGGCATCTTTCATTTGACTTCCAGTCAATGCAATGGCACATTTACATTTTGTATTAAGCAAAGAATAAACTCTGGGGAGCGGGGAGCAGCTAAGAAACAACTTTTTGCCACCCCAGTACGCAGATTTACAACAGAGCCATCTGCCAAATTAAGGTTGAGGCAGAAACAAACTGTTTAATTGGCACATTGAAGTCACACGAACCATTTATTGTGAATAGCTCTGGAGACAACAGGAGTCCTCTGGTTATGTTCCAAGGATTCCGGCTGTATTTAAACCTTGCCCTCGTAGAGTAACACTGATAATTTTATATGCTGCATTTTCAGCTTATCCTGTTTCTTACTCTCAATCATTTATAAGGACCCTCCCTTAATCCTGAAATCAACCTTCCCCTCACCCCCATACTGCTGCCATTGTTTCTTCTTTAGCATGCTCTGAATTTCATCAGGTGATCATCATCACAGAGGGGCTCCTCTTGGTTTCCTTGCTTGTGCAGCAATTCCAGTGGTGAGGCCAGAGAGAAGGTTAAATTAAAGAACAGATTTACAGCAGCTTGTCGACTGGCCACGCGCCCTGGTGGCACGGAGTGAGCGATGGAGGTCCTGCATGGTTCGGAGGCACTTTGATGCAGCAGACATAGGAAAGCAATACTCCCCCTGTCTATCAGTCTCTGTCAGTCTCTCATGGTGGTCCTCTCTGGCAGCTTTGTCTCCTCCTAGGTGATTCCAGCAAACAACTGAGATCTCAAACTAGGAGAGGTTTTCTTTCTTGGCTGCTTTGCCAGGATGGTTGGTGCAGTGTTCAGTAACTTTGGGGTAAAATGCATATTCTTTCATTCGCCTGATTATTCATTCACCTCATTAAGACATGAGTTGCGTATTTACCTACAACCGTGGAAAGCCGTTGGGTCTCAAGGGAGACAGGTTTAGGTTTCAGGCAGGGCTCCACCAGATTCTAACTGGGTTGCTTTGGCCATGTTACTCATCCTTGAGGAATCTCAGTTTTCTTCTCTGTAAAATGGACATTCCACCACTTATAAGATTGTAGAGATCTGTGAAAGGATTTTGATCTAAAAGGGAGCTGGAAGATATAGTGTCCTCAGAATAGGAGTTAAGGACCAAGAGACTGATTTCCTATAATGCCTAATTTACAGATGATCAAGACTTATCTCCTGACCAGTGAACATCTGCCAAGAATCTCTCCCCATCCTCAAGCAGGTGAGTTTACTGCTTGGATTCTGGCTCGACCTCCCCCTCCTAGCTGTGGCATGTGTTTCCTGAAATGCAATTCGTCTGCTATTCCTGAATTAGCTCAATTTCAGGTAATTTGAGCTTGCCTCAGTTTAGTCTTTATTTAAGCTTACAGATTAAATAAGTGATTCACTTCCGGTGACTAATACAATGCCAAGCCTTTGTGCCAGGTGCTGAGGACACAAAATGATCACCAGACTCTAATCAGAAGAGGGTAGAACAGAATGTGAAAGTGTCTCAGGTAAAAGTCTTTCCCCATCCTGTAGGGATTAAAATATTTGAGAAGCAGCAAAAGATGCAGAAGCCAGTGAGTCTCCGTTGTTATTCCTTGAGGGGAGAAATAAAGCATGATGATGTGAAAATGATTTATTTTGATCATGTAAGTAAAACAACAACAACAACAAAAATCTGATGGGTTTGACAATGAGAGGCCAGAGTGATTATGCTAATGTTCCAACAATAAAAGGAAATCTTTAGTTTGTTAACCAATTATTTTCTCATTATGTAATCTGAACATCTGAGCGCCAGTAAGTAAGTAGTTGTGGAATCTCAGGCAAATCCTTGGTACCCCTGATAAACTCCCATTTCCTTGTCATGAAATGTCATGGTTGAAACAGGTCGCCTGTTAGGCCTTCTCTATTGTTAACACTCTATAGTTTTAGGATTTCAACCCTACTTATCAATGGAAGCTATAAGAACAGCAGTAATGTAACTCATCAACAAACGTGGCATCTGAATGATTCCTTACATATTGGTGTTTCTCCCCCTTCAGGTCAAACCCTGAATCACCACTGGAACAACATGAATCTCAAAATCAATAGGATAAAATGCAATCAAAGTTTTGAGATAAATAGCTTTGTGTTGACTGAAATTACAGCTGTAGCAAAAATGAGATGGTAAGGGGGGCACCTGGGTGGCTCAGTCGGTTAAGCATCTGACTCTCGATTTTAGCTCAGGTCATGATCTCGGGGTCCTGGGATCAAGCCCCACGTCGGGCTCTGCACTCTGCATGGAGTCTGCTTGTCCCTCTCTCTCGGCTCCTCCCCATCCCCCTCGAATAAATAAATACAATCTTTAAAAAAAATGAGATTGTAGGAAACACACTTTGATTCTGTGTGCATCATAAGTTTAGTTAAAACATAGACACTAAATCAAAGTATCTGAAATTCCATTTCTCTCTTTTATGTAATTAGTAATTAGAGTTACTAGGGACATTTTTTTATGTCAAGTAAACAATTACAAGAAGTAGGACTAAATTGCAAAGATCATTTAAGAAGGCAAGTGTGATAAAAGGTCAGAAAATTGCAATTCAAAATGAAGTTTTCCTTCTATTTTTTTCTTACCTTTCATCTTCCCTCCCGTCTTTTATTTTCTCCCCTATCCTCCTTCCTAACCCCCTCCTCTTTTTTGCCTCCTCTTTTTTGCTGTACAGTACAAAATACTCATACTTTGCTCATTTACCTGATGATAAGGACTGACTTCCCTGCTTCCTAATTTTGTCAACTTAGGCAAGTCGATTCATTTCTCATAGTCTTGTTATCTTCATCTGTAAAATGTGCAACCAATAAAAATATCTGGCATAAGGTTTCTGTATGAATAATATGGGATAAAGTATATACATGTGTTTTATAAACCACAGAATGCTTGCATGCATTAATATCACTCTGTCTGGTCTGTGGAGAGAGCCATTGCCTTACCCTTCACCCTTCCCTCCATCATCCATGCCTATAAATCCTTTTTCCCTCTTCTTTTACCTGCCCTATCACAAAATATACACCAATCTGGGTAAACTAGAGAAACCTAACCTATCTCCTATCTTGGGAGACTCATTTTGTTATGCAATAAGGATAAATGTTTCAGAAACCAGGTAAGAGTAGAGGGTCAAAGTGTTGATGCCACCATATTAAAACCATCCTGCCATTTTCCTGGGGGAAGAGGAAAGGTAATGACTTCTGGTCCTATTGGGTACACTTCATCCCTGGTACCAGTGGTTCAAATTCTCTTTAGAGGACCAGGATGTACAGGACTGTTTCATTGACGGTTGGGCCAAGTTATTCATAACTTATGGACCAATAATTGTGGTCCCCCACATTCTTGGGAGGAGGGGGGATAGGTGTCAGTGCTTCTCTTTGGCCCCGTAGAGACTACAGTTGACAAAGAATTTTTGCATCTCTTCCCACCCTATTGCTGGCAGTTACGCCCACCCTTAAAACTCCAGTTTAGTCCTTAATGGTCCAAGGCAATGCTTCTCAGACCTTAATGTGCATGCATATGAATCATCTAAGGTTCTTACCAAAATAAAGACTCTGATTCACTAGGTTCGGGTGGAGCCCAAGATTCTGTAATTCTCACAAGCTCTTCGGTGGTTCCCTTGATTCTTGTCTGCAGGTCCCACCTTGAGTAGCAGGGCTTAAGGGGGATGAAGAGCGGGAATGAAGTAGCCCTAAAGCAGTTTGTTTCTGGAGCAGCTGATAGCTGAGTGCTAACTTGGGAACTGTGAGAGGATGTATATTTCTTAACATCGGTCTGGGCCACTGGAGACTGAACTGGTGTCCCCACAGCCCCCCACGGGAGTGCCCAATGCATTAAAACGCATGCTCACTATGTCCCACTGGTATGTGTCTAGCCGCATGCCCCAAAACATCAAGCAACCAATCAGAGTTTGTGTCTTCTTAAAATTGTCATTTTTTCATTCTTTGTAGCCGTTCAGATGAAAGTGGAAGATACTGATCTTGCCTTCTAGCTCTAGATTCAACCAAACTTTCCTCAGACACAAAGAGGGAAAAATCTCTGTAGCTCCTTCAGGGCCATAGTTATATTCTGTCTCTTCTGTGTCAAGTGAGAGCTGTTCATGGAGGGAAGTATCCGCTGAAGAGAGGCAAAGCACCAAGTTCAGTGATTTATGGAAGACTGATTCCGTCTCACTGCCCTCCTCCCTTCTGACCCCTCAGAAGGGGAGAGGGCCTCTCCCCTTCACCTCACAGTGACACTCCCTCCCCCCAAATGGGCCAAGAGTGTGCATCTGTGTGCGTGACGGATGGAGGTGTGATTTAATGGCTTCTTTTTCTTTGTGGGTGTTGTTTGGGAAGGGGGGAGAGGAAGGGAAGAAGGGCAGTGAAGGCAGCTGTGAGGGAGCATAAATGTCAGAGGGCTCTTGCCTAAGTTTATGGCAGCTGCTCCTACCAGCGAGACACAGAGTCGGGGGCTGTATTTCATATTCTCCAGCCTCACGCAATTGAAGGAACAGAACAGAGAAGGCTTTTCCCTTCCTGTTAAACAAGGAATGAGGTTTCTTGTTCTCTCTGCATGTAATTCCCATTCTGTTCTAACCCACAATATAAAGCATGGGTTCTGAAATAAACAGAAGTGTGAATCTTTCACTTGCGAGGAGACTTTGGGGTAAGTTACTTAAGTTCTCGGAGCCTGGTTTCCTCACCCTTAAAAACAAATAAAAATATATCCTGTTGGGTCACCAGTGGAATTAAATGACATTAAATGAGATAAGGTATGTAAAGAGGCCAGTACGTGAATTGCACTTTGCAGGTACTTGATCTATTTTACTATCATTATTCTAAGCAATTTTATTTTTAAAATCAAAAGGGGTGTCTAAGGACTAAGGGTTCTTCAGACCACTTGAGAAGTTGCTTGCCTGTTTGTATTTTTGTGTCTGGAAGGCTCTCACTGCTGAGCTGTTTATTTCTGGCACTATACGGCTCAGTACAAGTGTGTCTGCGCCATTCCCATAAGCTCTGTCTGTTTCATCTGTGTTCAGAATTAATCCCGAGTGTGACTCTTGCTCACTTTTGGACAGTATTTGGGTTTTGATTTTGTCTGAGTTGGACTTTTTTGGGATTTTTACCAATTATAATAATGATGGTAATAATAATAATTAGCAATTATAGTAACAACTAAGAGTTACATGATGCTAACTCCATGCCTGGCAGTTTACTAAACCCTATACATGTCTTAATTCTTATGACGAATTTGTGAGGTAGGTCCCATTATCTTCTTCATTCTGCAGAGGAGGAAACTGAGTCACAAGTATCACCCAAGGTCCTTGGACTAATCATGGGCTTTTGATTACCTTTGGGTCTAAGTTGGTATCAATAAACACAAACTTTATGTTTGTTTTTTTCAATCTACACACAATGACTATGGTTCCTTCTGGGCCAGAGTCATGACCTACTTATCTGCTCTGTTTATGTGTTCTTGTAACAGAAGAAAATAATCTTTGTTTTTCAAATTTAAAAATAAATATAAAATCCAAGAGTAAGGCCTGCCAGCACTCAATCCTGAATGTTTCGAGACTCCTATCACTTCTGATGAATTTCAGTGAGCTTCCCTAGACCATTAAGCACATCATCATCTCTTGCCTGGATGTTAGCAGTAGACACCTCTCTGGTCTCCCTGCTTTCATGCTTGTTCCTTCAGTCCATCCTTCACACAGCAGCCTGAGTGAGCCAAGTGTAAACCAGAGGTTAATATCTCCCTGCTAAAATACCTTCAGTGCCTACTCATTATATTTAAAATACAAATTCCCAAACATGTCCGAAGAGCCCTACCCACCACAGTCCATGTCTACCTCACCACCTCATTTTCATCATCCCTCTCTGTGTTAGTCAGGTGCTCCAGAGCAATAGAACTGATCGGATGTGTATATATACAGAAGGAGATTTATTATATGGAATTGGCTCACACTGACTACAGAGGCTGACAAATCCAAACTATGCAGAGCGGGTTGGCAGGCTGGAGACCAAGGAAAACTGATGTTCCAGTTCAAGTCCGAATTCTGTCTGCTTGTAGAGCTGCAAGTAGCCGATGTTGCAGAAAAAGGCAGTCTGCTAGGGAATTCTTTCTTGCCTACTGGAGGCCAGTCTTTTGTTCTGTTCAAGTCATCAGTTGATTAGATGAAGCCCACCCACATTATGGAGGGCAATGTGCTTTACTCAAAGTCTACCCATTTAAATCTTAATCATATTGTAAAGCAATCTCACAGAAATACCCAGGATAATGTTTGACCAAAATTTAGGCTCCCCATGGCTTAACCACATTGACACATAAAATTAACTATCATGTGCTCCACATTCATTAAACCCCAGCCAAACCTGTCTATCTCCAAGCCTCTGTCCTTCTTTTTGTCCTACTCGGAATTTTACTTTACTTTTTCTGAATGTAAGTTCCTCTTGGGAAGAGACTCTACTCTGTGTTGTTCACTGATTTAATCTAGTGCCTAGGAGCCTGCTTGCCACCTGGAAATGCTCAAAAATGAATCTCGAAGAAGTGGATGATTAAAGTGATTAATTAAATCTACTCAAACAAGATAGTCCTCCTAGACTCTAAGTGGTCATGCATGTGTTGTGATACTGGAAGCCAAATGACATCTAGTCTTTCTCAAAATACCTCCTTCCTGAACCATTGTCTACTGCCCCAAATCTACACCCTTCAAGTCACCCCTGGTTAGAAACCCCTGGTACATTGTGTCCCAATGATCTCTGCTAAGTGTACATGCTACCTGGAGCCTTCTCTTCTATTTCTGTCACATAACTGCATCAATTCAGATTAATTTGTTAGGGGATCCCTTGGGCTGCCATCTTGAAAAATCCTGAGATGCTGACCTTGAAGGAATGATTCAAGAAAATGTCAGAGGTAGAAGGGACCCTCATAATCACCAGATCCTGCTCATGTTTTTGCAGATGAAAACACTGAGGCCCCCAGAGGGTAAGTGCTTTGTGCAAATCCAGACAACCAATTAATGAAAGAGCTCAGTCCAGAAGTTAAGTCTCTTTAGTTTGAGGCTTTAATTAACAAGACAGACAAATTTCAGTGGAACAAATTTTGTACCCACCAGTACTGAGTAACAGATCTGAGGAAAGCAATGTTTTAAGGGCTTGGGGAAGGGGAATGTGTGTATGCGTATATATGTGCATATGTGGGCAAGGAAATCACTGGGGTTTGAGAAGGCAAAGAGTAATATCCTTTCTTCCTCTCAAGTCCAAAACAATTCATAAGTAAATGATAAAATCAGGAGATGAAGATTTTTTTTAAAAAAAGCATTTGCTTTATTACTGATAACACTGATTGGAAATATTATTTTTTATGTGCAGCCACAAGGCCTGCTTCAACTGTGGACCTCAAAGAAAAGGTCATTCAAAGGAGAGTTTTAGCCTGAGAGCAGAAATAAATATCCAAGATCATTGCTTATTACTGGTCCAGAGCAAGCATGGGACAAAAAGAGCAAATTTCCACAGCTTATAGCCTTGGGATAAACTAATTCTACCCAATCCTCAAACGTGAACTGACGTTTGCAAGAGCCTCCCTACCCATCAATCCAATGAGTTGCTTTTCCTCCGTGGGAAGGGAAAGGAGGCTGAGGGAGCTGCCTGGAGTGACTCTTAAACCTAGCCAAAGCTTTCCAGGAGGAGGGAGGCAGGTAGGAGGACCAGCAGAGAGACAGGATGTCATTGTTAAGCTGGAGAGAGCAGTGTTATAGGATGCATTGATGGGAAGGACTTTTGACTTTCCTAGAGTAGCAGAATTCTTACCAGACCAAGTTCTGAGTGATTAGGAAACCATTCTCATGCTGGATCCTCCACTACTTTATTGCACAAACTTAAAAAGCAGAAGCTTGTCTTCTTATTTTTCTTTGACTCCTTGGGTCTTCACAAGCTCCAATTTAATGTATAGAGCAGCTACTGGCTAAAACTTTAAGGAGAGTGATGGTCTCAGTTCCTCACATTTTCTCTGTCTTTTCTCCTTCTACTAATTCCCTAATATAGAGGGGCTTTGGCATAAGGTGTGGGTTCTAATCCCACAAGTCCACTTACTATGCATGTGACCTTAGACAACTATCTCACCCCAGTAAGTCTCAATGTTGTTATTCACAAAATTAGAATGATACTTCTGCAGGGAGAATTAAATGACAAAATGTATGTCAGACAGTTTTCCCAGTGCCTGGAATATTGAAGGCACTCAACAAATGGTTAGTTACACATGGGTTTGGATTCATGGAGGTGCAGTCTGTGCACCCACAAGGGCTCTACTCTTGGTTTAATGCTATGCTGCTGCCATCTTGAAATTCTTAATCATTTTTAACAAGGGGCCCCTTGTTAAATTTTCATTTTCATTTTCATTTTGCATTGAATTCTGCAAACTGCATACCTGGTCTTGGTTATATAGTTATTCTGGAAGTTACAGGGAAAGAGGGAGGACAGAGGAAGAGAGGTGAGAAGAAAGAAGCAGGAGGGGGGTGGGGATGCACTATTAGTATCTATCATCCAATTTTCCCCAGAAAATTCAAATATTAAAAATAAAAATTACCCCCCCCCTTCCCTATGGGAATTTTTCCATGACAATTGGGATAGGATAGGAGGAAAAGACAGGTCAGTATGTAGGTCAAAAGATGGATGGGCTTCCAAAGGAAAATTTAGCCTGTTTCATTATTCTTAAAGATTGCCCAGAAAAAGGGGCAAAATCAAGAGATTCTTTTTAACAGACAAATCAAGAACATAATAACAGAAAAATCAATGTAATACTATAGAAGCCTCTCACTGAAATATTTATATAACCTTTTCCTAAGTGAAATAAAAATGTATAACTTACCCATGCCAGTGAAAAGCAATCTTTATAACATAGTACATTTGGTTTTTCAGAACCACAGAAGCTAATTTAAAATAAATTCGTATCTCATTTAAGACGTAGGAAATCTAAAATCTTGAGATGAGATTAGGCTCTTTATAAATGCTTGTTGATTAGTTAATTAATCCTACTTCCCCCGTGGATGAAGGGATTCTTGAACAAAGCCCAGACCTGCCTGGGAGTAACTTCTTCCTGTTGTTCCATATCCTACCTGTAAAACAACACAGAATAGCCCCCACCTTCAAGCCAGGCCCCCCTCATCCCAGATAGTTCTCCTTCATTCCTAAGTCATTTTCCCTCAGGTTAAACCTCCTCAGCCCTGGTCATTTGGCATAGTTTCTACATACTGCATTATTCTAGCCATGTGTCCTATATAAGTTCTATTTTTTGAATATGCATCTGAAAATATGGTGACTGACCTTCAAACAGTGGTCTAGAAATACGGGCAGATGAGACCAGAATAAAGTGAGCGACAAATTCCTCCTTCTATGGCCTCATCTTACATTTGTTTTATCTGATGCCTATCCTGCAACGTTGGTAAATTTTAGCTTAGCCGTCAAGTAACAGCCGGAGATGGAAAGTTTTTCCTGGAACTCCATCAAAGATAAGCTTTGTAGGGTCTGTGAGCTGTGGCTTTGTGGGTATGTGCTCTCCAGGGGAAAAAGAAGTGATTCATACCTTTCACTGAATTCTCAAAGGGTTTCTGGGGCTCTCCAAATTATAGAAGCTGTTAAACAAGAACCATAGTACAAGTTTTCTGGTGCAAAAAAGAATTTTTTAAAAAGTTGATTTAAGAGGGAAATTGTAAAGCAAGAAAAGATAAATACTTGCAACATTTTGTTTGACTTAAAACATATACATTTGTAAATTCTGTCTTTTTTTTTTTTTAATGAAAGGTCAAGGCTTTTTTCTTTCGGTTTGGGTAAGCTGATTGGAATTCTCTGTTTGTCTTATAAAAAACACACCATCAAAAGCATCATACATGGTTCCAGTTTCAGTTGGTTCAAATGAAGGGAGAATTATGAAACATTGGAGAAATAATGTGAATGAAGAAGCCTAGATTTTTATAATTTTTAACAAACTTGTATAGGTGTCGTGCTTACACTTAAATCAATAGTATTTATTAAAT
Organism: Neomonachus schauinslandi; assembly: GCF_002201575.2. Classification (NCBI taxonomy): domain Eukaryota; kingdom Metazoa; phylum Chordata; class Mammalia; order Carnivora; family Phocidae; genus Neomonachus; species Neomonachus schauinslandi. Next base: position 177,096,217 of record NC_058405.1, on the reverse strand, counting down.
GGTTTGCCTTTGTCAGTCTTTCCAGCAGATTCAACTTAGTTGAAACAACTCTAATCACATTTCATCAATTTAAATAATATTGGATTAAATAATGTAATTAAAATTATTGGGGTCTACAAAAGGGGACGCAACAATTAGCACCCCTCTTTCCTACCCAGGTCCTGAACAAATTGAAAATAAAACAAGGAGCAAACATTGACATCAGAATATCACTTTCATAAAGCTAGAAGCCAGGTTGAAGGACTGGGCTTTAGAGTTATTAGCCAAACTGGCAGTGCAACTAGGAATTAGGTCAAGACTTAACCACCTGGTCCCAAGAAACACTGGACTTGGGCCGGCCTTCCCTCATGGTGACTGAGGTCCTGGGTGAGCAGAACTAGGCATGTTTACCCAAGAGAGAAAAGCAAAGCTGAGCCAAACCAGGCCAGTTTTTCTTCCCAACTTTACTATTTGTAAATTACTCCACTTCTCCCAGGGGTGGGGGCCAGAATTAATGAAGGAGAGGGAGCTTTGGAGAGTGCTTGGGGAAAATCCCTCATTAAGGACACAAGGAGTGGGGGTGGGGGAAGGAATTCCCCTCTAACAGTAATACCAAGTGTTACTGGCTTCAGTAGGGTTCAAATGCAAGCCTATCTGTCACTGAGTAGGACTAATACATGAGAGCAGAAGTGCATGGCTCCATTGGAGAAGGCCTCCTGGTGAGGTGAGTTTGCTCTGTGTGCTTTTCAGAGACAAGGACGAGTGTCAGTTAATCCTTCTGTTTTGTAGAAGTCAGTTAAAAGATTCTATTATCTATTGAGTGCAGGCTTGCCCCATCCTGTCCAGGAGGAGTTTATGCAGGACTTGAGGGTTTAATATTTTACATTAAATCTCGTTTATTCAAGATGTAATTTTTAGATATCACTCAATTTGGAGACACATTAGGAAACAACTTTCCTGCAGGCAAAACTGAAAACTTAGTTTTATAAAACCTCTAGAACTTTTGGGATGCATTATGACAAAGCAAACCTATTTTATTAAAGTTTTAAGAAGAGTAGTACAAAGGTGTTAGTATAAAGTGTATACCCATCGAGCTCTACAGTCAGATGATGATAATCACATTTTTTTCAGGATTAAAAACTGAGAAAATATATCGACCCAGTACTCTGACAAACCTTTATCTCAAACAAATTTAATGAAGTATAGGTATTTGCTTAAAATATTTTTCCCCACATGGAGCAGCTAGAAAGTTTTAAATATGATCTGCGTGTGCAACGGCATAAAAAAAGATCTAATTATCTTTGCAAAATTCTTAATAGGGAGGTAAGTAATTACTTTAAAAATGTAGTTCTTGGGCGCCTGGGTGGCTCAGTTGGTTAAGCGACTGCCTTCGGCTCAGGTCATGATCCTGGAGTCCCTGGATCGAGTCCCGCATCGGGCTCCCTGCTCGGCAGGGAGTCTGCTTCCCCCTCTCCCACTCCCCCTGCTTGTGTTCCCTCTCTCGCTGTGTCTTTCTCTGTCAAATAAATAAATAAAATCTTTAAAAAAAAAAATGTAGTTCTTATTTTAAACATTTTAACCTTTGAGATAGAAAACATGCATATGCATCACAAAATTTTCATTAAATGTGTTCTGATTCTTACCCCAGGTGAATCAACTTAAGGGTATTCACTGAACTCTATTCCTTTCCAAGACAGAGGGAAATCACTCATGATCTTCCCTCATGTTTTTTGTTATCTAAACTAAAGACACTCTGCTTTCCTTCCCTCCTTGCCACACTCCACAATCCTGCAAAATTTTTGTGATTGGGTATTGCTTCTGTGCTTTCACAGACAGAAAGTTTCATGAAGCAATTTTACTATTACTGGTATGAATGGTTTATAAGACATATTTCTAGAAAAGGCCTGGGAGACTACACTGAATAGAATTCTTATTTAACTTTATACTTACATATATGAGTATTATTATCTTGGCTTTGCAAAGGCAAATCTAGCTTATTGGATATATAAAAACAGGAACACACAATAGAAAAGATCACTATTCTTGGTTGTAAGAGAATCTGCCTTGGTTGCCATAGTCTTCATTCCAATATAGTTACATCGTAATCTAATGCAGTTGTTTTCAAATTATTGGTCACCGGCCATTATTTCTGTGGGAAATAAATTTAGCGGATGTCAACTAAAATTTTAAAAATACATAGAGTAGAGCAGAAAAGAAAGAATGACGGAATGCACTGCACATGGTAACAATAAATATTATTCTATGAAAATTTTGTTTGGTTTATATATTTATGTGCATGCTGGGTTGCCATGTGACATGTACTTCTTATTGTGGGATCTTAGTGCTCCCCACTCCCCACCAAAAATAAGGAACCGAGATCACTGACCTCTTAACTGACAAACATGACCTTCATGTTTATTATTATGTTTGACCATGCTGGGGCATTTGACACTATTGACCACAACTTCAACCCTCTGTTTGAAAGTCAGCCCTCCCTTAACTTCTGTAATGTTTCTTCTCTATCTTCCCACTTTCCAGGTCACGCCTTATTAGCTTTCTCTTACCCATTCTGTTTAATATTCCTTCAGCATCAAGTACACATTCCTTAGCTGAGCCAAATACTCTTTGTCATCGTCTCCCTATTGCTCATCTAGACTCAGATCCCACTCTTCCAGCTCAGGTACCCTATCCTGTAGCCACACCAAATTGTTTGCAGTACTCCACACTGTTGGGCCATTCCATCCTCCCTGCCTTTGTCCAAACTGCTCCCTCTTTCCCAATCAACCATCAGGTTTCCCTCTTGAGAAAACTGTCCAAAAATGTTTGGGTTATCACTAATGCTGCAGTATATTACATTTATATAATACACTTATATGCATAATATATACTCATACGGTGGAAATAAAAGTTTAAAGAAGACTTACCCTTTCCACCTTAGATGCACTCATACTCCTCTTCCCTTTCATTTCAGAAAATGCCAATCCTGAACCAAATAGTTAATTTATTACCCAGTGATGGGTTTCAGTCCAGAGTAGGTCAACCTATTAATGGAGAAACACCAAGAAGTGAACTGAAAGCCCCTCCTTTAACCATGTCTCTTTCCTTTGTCTTTTTCTAGGCTCTTTTACCTTATTATACATTCCCTTCATTGTGCCTCCAGAATCAACCACTTGAAATCTTAGTGCTTCTCACTTACTAGCTGCATTAACTTGGGCAGGTTCATTCATGCCTCGTATTTGTTAGCATCAACTATGTCAGAAACACTGTGCGGGGCATTGGAGATGCAGACCCCAGGTGAGGTCCATACGCTCTTGTATCTGGCCTCACAGAGCTTGGAATCTCATCAATCCCTTGAAATGGAGACCTTCCTGTTCAATCCCTTGTTAGGTGTAGCCTATTATTACAACCTATTGTGCTCTTTCTGCAACTCAATTCTGCTATGATTTTCAAATGAAAAATCAAGTCTTATTTAAAAACTGAATGTTCCCAGAAATATGGAGACCTTCAGTGTTACAGTTATCTGCAACTGATGAGCATGTTCTCAAGTTGTGGTGGGAATCACAGGTAAACATTAGTGCCCAAAGACAAAATCAATTCCATAGTTCCTTACATACCTCTAATTAAGATTTGCAAACACACTCCACACACTCCAAGTAAATAGTAATCTCTTTAAGGGGAGACAGGGCCATTTCTTTATTTTTGTGTATTGTGCACAACTTGAAGATCATAGGTCTGCAATAAATGTTTTCCTGATTATTTGATTGGTGGGTAGTTAATAAAATTTGTTCCATATTTTAAAAAGTGCATCTGGAAACACACGAGAAGCAATTGCCAGGCATCTAGAACACATAGGAAGTTCCTGTAAGCATCATTTTAACTCCCAATTTCAATCTGAAGCATGGATAACAGTGTTAATGCTTAACAATTTCACCATGTTCACCTCTGTTTAAATAGTATACTTGAAACTAGCAAAACCCACTACTGCCTTTTGAGATTGCCTTTATCAGCATTCAATACCCATCCTATTATAAGATAATTACACAAGATAGTCACAGCTAATTAACATTGTTCCTTAAATAAAGATTCAGTGGAAAGAATTTATCAGTGACTTTAAAATCAGATCATTTTCTCAGCTGGGTGACTCCTGGGCAGATTCGTGGTGTCTTCCTGAGGCCCCAGCATATTGCTTTCTCCTCCCCTGAGCTGCCGTCAGCTTGCATTGACTTGCTGTCTTCAACTATATTGATTGCAAAGCTATTTGCCACTGAGTGGAACATAGTGACAGAGCAGAACACTCAGCTGGCACCGTTCCTCCCTCAGGTCCTCCGTATTGCTGTGGTACCCAGTCACAGACAAGGAAGGGGTAGGCTACAGTGGGAGTCTGCCCACTCAGTATCTGGATCTAAGGCTCAGAAAGCAGAAGGTTATAAAGGATCCAGAGGGCCAAGTGAACCTTCCTGCCCCATTCCTCCCAATCCCCCAGCACGATTCAGCCAGACAAAGGGACTGTTCTCATGGAATCCAACTTGCAAATTTTACACCTAGCGGGGTTGACATTGTAATTTAAGCTTCCTGCCTCTGGAAGTTAATAGTTTACCACTCATTGCAACCAACGCTGATAGAGATCAGGAGAACAGAGATCTGGGAGAGGGCAGCCGATAATAGGACACAATCCAAGGGAGAATGTGTGTGTGTTCCCACACAGCATTGAAAAAAATGCATAATTTTAAGCTTTTTTACTAATGTTAAAACCACAGAAGTTTGTTCACTTTTTCAGTAAGTGTTACATTATCCCCAAATAGTGTTTCTCAAAAGCTCCCAGAAATTTCTCCCTCTCTCATTCTCTCTCTCTCTCTCTCTCACACACACACACACACACACACATACACACAGATATGGTATCTACCCCTTTGTGAAGGAGTTGGCAACTCTAGTTTTATCTACATAAGCTGGTTCATATGGGACAACTGCGTGTAAAAACCAACCTGACAATACGTTGTTTTTTCCTTAGAGAAAAAACTTCTCGTGACATGAGATGTCCAGTTAGTCTCTCTCTCCCAGTTTCTCTCCCTCTCTCTTTCTCTCTCTCTCATTTTTTCAGTTGAATATATAGCTAGAACCACCCTAAGATATTTAACTTTTATTCAAAAATAAGGGAGAAAAGGGGAAAGGCAGCCAAGTACAGTAGAAGAAACATGTTTGGACACACAGTGCATTACCACGCCCGGAGTAGGCACTGAATTCATTCTTGTTGAATGAAAACAAAAACAAATCAGATGGATCTTGAGGTAAATCCTGATTCTGACCCTCACTTGGTGTGTGACTTGCCCAAGCTACTTAGCATCTCTGAGCCTCACTGTCCTCATCTTCAAAGTGAGGAGGATGCCCACTGTCATAGAGACATGAAGATTAAATACAATGAGATAATGTATGGGAGGTGCCAGGTCCTTACACAAGACCTGGCCAACTCAATAAACAGATGTTATTATTTTGTTACCCTGTTCTTGGCTTTTCTATAGAGGCTTCTCTGTGAGCTACATGAAGCCAAACCCTGTCTACTTTATTCATCTCTGTATACAGAAAGGTGCCCAATTAATGCTCTCCTAGACAGTATTTCCCATTGACTTGCCTTCTTTTACCCTAAGGAGGACAAGCTTTGCCTCTCCTTCAGGTTAATTGCCATCAATTACCTCATGGGCTTAGTTCCTCAGTGATTTACTGAGCTGGGAGGTCAGGAGAGGTAGGGACCCATAGCAAAATAGTGCCCTACATTGGGAGCTCTGAGATTCTCTGCTCTGGGCCCAGGTGCTAGAAGCTTCTTTCGTGCCTCTGATGTGCACAATTGAGTTTGAAGACTGCAGGTCTATAGATTCTTATGCAGCTATTAAAAAGAATAAATGGGGGCGCCTGGGTGGCTCAGTTGGTTAAGCGACTGCCTTCGGCTCAGGTCATGATCCCGGAGTCCCTGGATCGAGTCCCGCATCAGGCTCCCTGCTCGGCAGGGAGTCTGCTTCTCCCTCTGACCCTCCCCCCTCTCATGTGCTCTCTCTCTCATTCTCTCTCTCTCAAATAAATAAATTAAAAAAATCTTTAAAAAAAAAAGAATAAATGGAAACTATGCCGTTTAATTTGCAAGAATATCTGCCAAGTGTTGTGGAGAAAAGTGAATGTAGCAAAAGTATGAACAATATAATCCCATTTTTAGAAAACAAATAACAACAACAAAGATAGTCGTAAACTGGATATCTTTGTTACTCCCCTGCACATCCATTTCCTACCTTCTCCACTCTGATCTGCACCCTGAGAAGCCAACGTTGTGGACCAACCCAGTGGGTTCTCTGAAACCAATGATTTCCTGTTAGGCTCAGCCAGTCAGAAGCACTGTCAGGAGAGGGAGTTCAGGCTGAGTCACTGAGCATCACAGTTTTGCTCAAGACAGCCCCTTCTCTAGGGCTTTCCTTCTTTTTCTGGCAACTACTTCCTCCCCTTCTTCCTTTAGTCTTAGGGATATTAACAGCCCTGGTGTATAGCTCCAGTCCTTCTAGTTTTCGATACCTATCTGCACTTTTATAAACAATCCCATTATTAGATTCTCTTTGAACAATCTTAATTGGAAGTTGCCATCTGTTTCCTGCTGAGACCCTGGCTAATACAACCTCTATTCCTGCATGTTTACATATGTATATTCACATTCGTATACAATCACATAAACATGGAGGAATGTAGAAGGATCTATACTATGTGGTTAAAATGAGACACAGGAGTTGGGTAGAGGGGAATGGTGTGGCAGGAACAATGGTGGGTAGAACAGGGAGACAGGAGAGCTGCGAAAAAGGAAAAGAACAAAAAAAATCTGCACTAAATTACCCCAAAACAAAAAAACCCACAGAAAATATACATGATATCACATTTAACATATATATGTATATAGACATACATAAATACATGTAATTTGAAAAATCCAGGGGGCAATATGGCAAAAGGGCCTAAACAACACAGATTTCCTGGCTCACAGGGTAATGGGGGAAGCAGAGTGAGATGCTGAACATCTGGTCTGTAATGCCGAATGAGATTCTCCTAATAAGAAGCAGGGTGTCCCAGTGGAAGACGAGATTCTTAAGCAAATTGATGGGCTTGTAAAGAGTAAGAATTCTTTTCTTAGCGATCAAATATGTTCAGAGGGAATAAGGAGCCACACATCTCAAAAAAAATGTCTTTTTAGAATCTTCCTTAACTGTAGGAAAGTGAGAAGAGACAAAATCATAGTTGAGACAATGACCTAGTCTTACGCTGGAAGAGGGTTGTATTTGGAGGACAGCACAATGGAGCACGTACTCAGAGCTGGTCAAGTAGTACTATACTTTATTCAGTGATAAAAGGAAGACATGATGAGATGAGACTCCCAGGGTTTGAGAGAATGGTTGACTTGGCATGAGACCAATTTTATTAGCCAAGAATGACAAGACTATTGAACAGAGGTGTCAGAGCTGTGAGAAGTGTATAAAGCAGAAGTCCAGAGCAGAGAGCGCAGCCAAACTAATGAAGATAGTAGCTCGGTGCTCCAGAAGAATGCCCGTGCCCTTAATTTCTGTCCCTGGAATCAGACTCTTTGAGAATCTAAGATGCTTCACTAAGAAGACAAAGTAATCACATCATGTTGACCAGCAAAGAGGCTAGCATATTATGGAACCATTGTGTAAGCCATTATAGGTTTTGCTAAAGGTCCCTAGTAAACAGAAGGTCAACTTTGAATTTGAGTTAATCAGAGAAATAAAAGAGAGGATTGAATTCTAGAAGGATACTCACCCATTCTAGGGAAAGCTTTGGGGAGAGATCCAACCATGCCCTGTCCAATGAACACGTTACAAGCTCCAGGTGAATGAACATGTACAGACTGGAGAAAGTGGTGAGACCCCCTCATCCATGCATTTTAACGGAAGAGTTACCTTATTACCTTATGCTTGATCAACAACCTTTACTGCCCATTGATTTGGTGTAACATCCTCGGCAGGGAAACAGATCAGCAAACAACCAACTGCTAATAGTATGATACATCCTTTCTTCTCCCCCTGGGGAGTGTTATTTAGTCCCTGGACATCAAATGAATTGCAAATGAAAGGCATTTATAACACATCAACAAGTAATTATTGACCATCTCAAATTCTAGAACTATAAAGCTAAAAGAGACCATGGAGAGGATTTGTATCAAATCCTTTATTTCACGGATGAAGTAGCTGAGGGACAAAAGGGGATAAGATATTTGCCCCTAAGTTTTACAAGCAACATACTTTCAAAATGGACCCACAACTAAAATGCATAAGGGAATCTGTAGAGTTATAAATATAATACCGCAGTTACCAGTTTAAAGCATTTATTAATTAAAGAAATCTGCCCAACTTCCTTCAAACACACACACACACACACACACACACACACTCTTGGCATTCATCATCCTAACAACCCATGGAGGCATTTGTAACCCTGCATTTGTCACCAGGGAAATGGCCTTGTTTCTCAAACTAAAGAGACGATAGGGACATGAGCCAGCACATGATTAAAACAGGAAGACATTGTTCTTGAGCTCTCTCTTCATTTTCTATAATCTTAATTCCCTGCCTCACATGTCAGTTCATGGTGCCAACTGATGTCACAAGTGCAGAAACCCATCCCAGAGCGTCCCTGCCACCAGAAGTCCAGCCAAGAGCAACTTTCCTGTTCCTGCCTTACTTGCTAACAGTTGTGTCACAAGCTTGGACTGACCACTGAAAGAATGATCAGTTGGAGTGACAACCTTTCAGTTCTGCAGAAACTAAGACTCAAACAAGGAAACAGACGGGAGTCCTTTGAGCCAGAAACGTGGATCCATTCAGTCTCTGGCATTCCATCTTAGCTTGACCCTGGTGGAGAGAGAGAACGGTTAGTGACAGTGTAGCCATGGCGTGACAAGATGAGTGTCTGGAGAGAGCCTGATAGTCAGGCAAGGACACCACGACGGGAAGCTGATCTTTGCTGACATAACGGTATTCCAGTTTAAACTAGTTAATTCAGTAAATTCACTATAAATCCTCTTGTTTAGGTGAGAATGGTTGGGATGGCTAATGCTTTTGTCAAACCCGCTAGAGGACAGCTGCCCTAAATGGGCTGTTGTAAATGGATCTGATCAAATATTGAGATCTGGACCTCATCCATGAGCAAGTAGGTGGGTCCTCTAACCACATTAAATATGCTCGTTCGGATAGGACCACAGACAGCAAATGATATTAATAGCCTCATGCAGAAGTCTTATCTCTCAGAAGCATCTTCTTTTCCTGGATTCCATACCATTCTTTCTATCCTGTCTTCTTCACTTCTTGGCTTGTTGTTACCTGGTTCCAGCTCATAGAGCACTGAGTGTTCAAACAGGTAAACTGAATCTATTGAGAGGCAAAGTTACATAACCTCTCTGTACCTTAGATTCCTCCTCTTTAAAAGGAGGAAAATAGTAGTCCTACCTCCTAGGATTTTGGTAAGGAGTAAATTAACTCTTTTACGGTGAAAAATGCCTGGCACATTGTAAGCACTATTTAAGTATTTGTTATCATTATTTAGAAGGGATTTAAAAGGCCTCAAATATTCCATGTCCCCACATTTGCCTGTGCCTTTAAGGATTTTAAGATTCCTGTTGGTTGGGTGGTCATTCATCGATTGAACTAAGGTTCCAAAATTCCCTCCCTCTCTCTCTCTCTCTCTCTCTCACACACACACACACACACAGTCATGAGTTTTATTGTGCACTGTAACATGTATTCATTATTCCCACATTTCAGTTATATTCGTTCCAGAGGCTTCATAACGGAGGACTCTACTGAGATCACCTGCATGCCAGGTATTGTGGAAGGCGCTAGGGATATAAAGAAAAATAAGACACAAACCTGCCTTCAAGAAATCGATGGTCTAATTAGCAAGTGGGAATGGCTGACAAGTAATTGCCAAACCTTGTGATGGGTCCTACAATAGAGCCCAGAGATGCCATAGAGCCCCAGAAGAGCACACACCTAAGGCAGGGAGGGGCTGGGAAATGGATCCCTGAAGCGTGAACTGGAGTTTAGTGAGCAAACAAAGCAGGAAAGGGGAGTTTTTGTAGATGGAAGGACCAGCGTATACAAGGAAGAAAGGTGTACAAGGTCATTGCATATGTAGAGCACTGTAAATTATTACATTACAGATGGGACAATAAATTATATCTGTTAGAAGGATCAAAGGATAAGAAATGACAGGAAAGGTGTCAGGAGATGAGGATAAAAAGGGGCCTGGTGGCCACATCAAGAAAGGTCACTAATGGATCTTGGTCATGATCAGCAAGTGGAGATGGAAGGATTTTTGAAGAGGAGCATGCACAGTGGATTTACATCTGAGATACACAAGGGAAGAGGGTTTGGGAGAAGGTGGGTGAAGGGGGAGCCAGGACCAGTGGCTGCTCACCGCTGTCTAAGCCGTGACTTCATTGCTTTCCTCCTCCGCCCCTACCCTCTCTGTGCACACAACGAACTTAAGGCTCATGACCAGGCATTTGGCTCACCTGGCCCCGTGGGTGGGCATGTGACCAAACTAGCCAGAGGTCTCCTTCCTGTTGTCAAATGGCCTTCGCAGCTGTAGCCTGTGGGAGATGGGACAAGAAGGAAGCGAACTCTAATTAGATTAGCGGAATCCAATCAAGTGATGCAGCAATCTGTGTGCATGATTAGTGAATCCCTCAATTCAGATTCGCTGGAACAGGTGAAGGAAGTTATAAATGAATTAGGTAAGCATTTAGCTCTCCTCAGGGGACTCGGTTCAGCCAAAGGAACCCCATTTGTGGGTCATGGGTGCAGTACCCCCTGATGGCTGTTTGAGGAAGCTGTAGAGTGCCTGTCATGAAGGCAAGAAATTGAAGGTCCAGCTTCCCCAGTTTCTGAACTCACTTCTGGGCCTAAATCTCAGGATAACGAGAAATGCCATCCATTGAGAAGGTGGCTCCAATTTTCTGGTAATTATAAAACTGTTCCTTTATCAGGTAAGTGTTTTCCAACCTTGGAAGGTTTTAGAATTAACTACAGAGAGGGCAAATTAAACAAAACCCACACTTTTAACATTTTTGTGTTGAATTTCAGACAACCCCTATATGCCTGCTAGTGAAATTGTAATGTTCGTAAAGTGTTTTTAATGTTTAAGAGATCCTGGCATAGTCGACCTTGTAATTTGCCATGTGATTCTCGTTTAAATGACTAATTAAGTGGTTGATTACAGACTAAAGCTTTAAAGTTAAAAGTTCCAAGAGAGGTTGGCTAAGTTTGTAAACAGTATTGAAAGATTTAAGAGAACTTTAGGGTCATGATATTTAAAAGCTTAATTTATTAGATTTATAAGAACTGCTTAGGTACTTGGGAAAGTTTTGCTTGTTAGTCCAGCATTTGAAGTACTTAAAAAGAAAATCGTATATATTACATTCATAAATGTGGTTTAGATTGTTTAAGGGAACTTAATTGCCAAAATTGTAAAGTACCCCTTAAAAATTTATTAGATTTATAGATAGAATAATAAGATTTGTAGTTTGAACTTAAAAGCTAAAGAAAAAAAAAACTTTCATTACTTCAGTATACTGAATATTTATCTTAGAAACCAAGTAGCTGCAAACAGTCTTTTATGTGCACGAAGGCTGGCCTCAAGGACCCCAGAAAACTCCTACTGACTTCTTCCTGGGATTTGTTTGAACTGAGGCAGGGTGCGAGACACCTTTTCCTCTCTGGGCTTGAGTTGAGAAGCGGGTGGTCACGCGTGAAGTGCCTTCCTGCCCGGAGAGAATGAGGTGGGCAGGCAGAGTGAGCTGAGGAGGTACTGTGACCCCAGGTTCCAGTCAGACCAAAGACCAGCTCCACTCCCACCTTTATTTATTTAGGTGGGCTATTTAGGTGAACCAAAGCATGTTCCTTATCTGTTTGAGCTGAATGGAGCTGAGTCTCCAAGGCTTCCAACTAAAGAGATCCAACTATTGCTGAGAGCGTGAAGGGAGAGACCCATATTAGTGGTCCTGTGGGTTGAATTAGGCTGTGTAATTTGAAAACAACAAAACAAAACAAAACCCCTCAAACCCGCAACATATATTTCATATTTTAGTCCTCACACCTCCTTGCTTACCGTCTTCTTTTGATGATCTGGATGCTTGGCTTTGCCCTCTCCTCTCCAGAGACTCCTTCCCTCACCAAAACCAAGGAGGTGGGCGGCCCCAGGCCGAGCCAGAAGGCAGGGTCTAGACCCTTCTATACTCCTTTGCTCTCTTTCGTCCTCGGATCTGAAGATATGGGAGCAGGAGGAGGTGTAGTGATGTAGAGAACCACTAGTCCCCGTGTATTTTGTCTCAGTTCATTATGTGGCTAGTCTCCAGATTTAAAAAGAAAATACTCTGGCCTACTTATGGGTCTCTAACTAGGACTTTGAAACTCTGTTCAAGCCCCACAGAGTACTAATTGAGAATAGTGCCTGCGTCCTGACTTCAACAGTTATGGGACTATGGTGCCATGAATTGGAATTAGGAACTCCGAGGAGCAGTTTGAGGGGAAAAAGAGGGGTTGGGTTTGGTACAAGGAGAGTTTGAGGTGTGGTGCCGTATCGTGTTGGGAGTGCCCTTTAGGCTGTGGAGTGCCTGGTTCTAAAATTCCTGGAGCCAACTGGCATGGAAGTAGAAGTGTGAAGCATAATTATGGCGCCTTCGTACCTTTTCACTCTGCCGGGCCAGGTGTAAGATGTCTCGCTAAGCACTACACAGGGCACTGTATCCATTCCAGGAATAAGCTTGGCTCACGTAACAGAAAACCATCACGAAGTGGTTCAAATAGCTAGAGATACTTTTTTTAAGTTTATACATTTTTCATTTAAAAAATGTATTGAATATAATTGACGTATAGCATTGTATTCATTTCAGGTGTAGAACATAATAATTTATATGTGTGTATATAGTGAAATTATTATTTTAATTTAGTTAACATCCATCACCACATCTAGTTATAGTATTTTTTTTTCTTTTAATGAAAAGGGCTTCTTTTCATTATTACCTAATAAAATACTTGGAAGGAGGCAGCGGGCGGCATTGGCTCCCTGGCTCGATGACATGAGAGCTGGTGTGTCTGCCGTTGTCTTGGCATTTCCCTCGTGGCCTCTGGACGGTTACTGCGTCTCCAGGCACTGAATCTGCATTCAAGGCCAAGGCAAGAGGCAAATGCAAGTTCTACTGTTTCCTTTTATTAGGAAAGAAAAATCTTCCTGACCTTCTGGCTCTGCGTGTGAGACTTCTGCTTGTGTTTCATCGCCTAGCACTGCGTCCCATGGTCGCCTCCAGTTGTGAGGCGAGGCAGCAAATGAAAAGGGCATTCAGCCTGACTGTGGATTCAGCCTGTGATCTCTAGTCCCCACTGCTAGAGTCAGAGCTCGGGTCTCTGCCATGACGAATGCCTTGATTAGGCTGATGACTGAACAATCTGATTGACCTCCTGTAATTTATTTTCTTCATCTCTGGAAACTTTCTCTATAGTCTGGAACTCAGTCATTTTCCCAACTCTGCATTAAAAAAAAAAAAAGATAGGGTTAATAGCTGACAATTTTGGATCTTCCCAAATGTATAGTCTGATAGTCACAAAAGCCTCTAGTCTATCCCTGCAAAAATGGAGGAGTGGGAACTATGACCTGGTAAACCTTGTCAAGGGCGGAGCCCCTCTGGCATTGGACTAGGACTCTGGTAAACCTTGGCCGTGACAGCCATTTGGGGGATTATTTTAGGGAATTTGGAAGTAGGTGGGACACCTGGATGTGGAGGGCTTGTCTGGGCAAGGTGATGCTTGAGGCTGGAACACTGCACAATTTTGAATTTGCCAGAAAGCTTCAGGTTCTGTCTTGTGCTACTCGGACCAGTGAGGTATCCCTCCCAAAATGGCAACATTGCAGCAATTAAGTGTTTTAGCACAGTTAGAAAAGAATAAAAGGAAAACCTCACAAGAAAAGGAAGAAGCTCTTCTGTGGTTTCTTCGGTGCTCAGGGCTGCTATTTTTAACATAAATAGGTCAATGCAGGACACTAGGGTGTAAAAGTTAAGTCTACGTTTATTTTTGAGGGACACCTAAAATTAGAACTTCTGTCAGAAGAGCTTTGGTCTAGTGTTCAAATCTCTCTCTTGCTTTGCAAGCTTCAGTGGGGGCCTTGCTTTCCAGCTGTGCACCTAGAAAAATACTTGATTCCACCAAGTTCCAAACTGGAAGGTGAGTGCCATTTATATGACCTACTGTCCATCAGATACTATAAAAAACTGCTATTACCACATGTTAATTTTGTAAGTTATTACTTGACTTCCAATTTGATTTTCTGTTTTGTTCTGTATAATCAATAATGCCATTGATTTCCTGGTAAGGAGCTTACATATACATTGAGTCTTAAATATATGTTCCTTTAAGTTGCCATGAATGTTCTCCCCAATTTCCTTCCTGTATCAGACACTTAGACATCAAGAAATGTCCCACAGATTTTTATTGTGCATTGAGAAATGTTTTAATTGTTGACTGATGCTCAGTTGGTAAAGGATCCTCATGCTCTAAGCATAAGATATCCTCAGCCTGTAAGTTCTGTGGCATGTTGTTAATATTTCATAGGATCTGAACATGCTCTAGGAGCTTATTAACCTATATAATGAGTTGGAGAATTTTATTCATGAAAATTCTAGGGCCTGTTCTCTATGAAATTAATACCAGTCCCAGGCCTTTCCTGGGGCTCTTCGTGAAGTGGGGGTCATGAGTTGGGAGTGGAGTCCATGAGTGGAAGGACTAGGTGGGAAGGAAGGAGGGGCAGTTAGCATGGTGATCGCTGGTAAAAAGAGAAAGTCAGACACACAGAGAGAAATACGCATGGAGAGAAACACACACAAAGAGAACATGTGTGGGAGAGCTGCTCCTGTGGTCTTTTGGCAGGAGGATGCGTCCTTAGGAATTTTAGGATGTTTCCCTGTGTAAGGTGCTATTTAAACTCATACGCAACTCTTTCAAGAAAACCAAATGTAAAAATTTAGTTAATATATCCAGACTTCTGAGGTCAGACATGTGTAGTTCTGGGTGATGCATTCATGGACAGAGACTGGCCTCCAGGCCACCCAAACCTATTTGGGCTTCATCTGAGATTTAAGCCTCTTCCTCCTCATGACCACCCCTTCCTGTCTGTTCTCCAGCTGCTGGGAAAAATTATTTCCTTAAAGTGGGGCATCCCCCAAATGAATTGCGATTTGTCCTAGACAGCATGTGTATAGTGGGAAGGGTATCTTGAGCTTGGAATCAGAAGTCCTAGTTTCCAATCCCAGCTGTGCCATTTGCTAACTCCACACCTGAGTTTTCTTACCTATAAATGAGGCTACAGCCCAAGGTTGTGAAAATAATATCTGTAAATGTTCCTTCTACTGTGTCTGGCACATAATGAGTTTAACGGATCTTACATCTGGATCAGTGGAGAATACCTAAATTATACCATCGGACTATTTTTACCCCGATCTTCCCATATGGGGTAGAAGTGAAGAGTCATTTCTATTACTAATATGATTTTCTAATCAAGGGCCATCTCTGGGGTCATCAATAAAAAAGAAAAATCCAAATTAGTATCAACAGACTCATTATCCTCCCCCACTGCCCTTAAATACAAAACCAGTTAAATGTTGCTGAATTTTAGACCAACAGGAAAGTTAGGGGAAGAAATGGAGGTGGGGGGAAGATATGAATTGCTTTCGGCTCTGTGTGTATCTCCAGCCAGCCCAGTAATTTTTTTTTTTTTCCATGCATCAGGCCAAGGAAAATCTTGGTTCCCTGAGCCATGAGGGGGTCTGGTGGCAAGATGCTCAACGTGCATTATATACCCAGAAGTTGTGGATAAGAGCAAGTGGCTTCTGCCCACGGGACTGAGTATGTGGAGAGAGAGAGAGAGAGAAAGATATGAAAGGAGCCCATTACAGCATCTTGGGCTGGATTCCCAGAGCAGGGCATGTACATGGCTTTCACAGCCAAGGGTCCCTGTGAAAACAGTTGTTGCTGAGGAGACCCCTCACCTCACTGCCCATGCACACTTCAGCTCAGCGTTGCTGTGTTATCTAAGGAACGTCCCGGATGACATCACAGTGTGGTCCCCACAGTAAATGCCAAAATAGTACCCCCAGGACTATACCTTGGTCTCCATCCAAAACAATGACATCTCACAGTTAAATTAAAGCTATGTAGCACTCCACTATGGTTTCCACCAGGGAGAGAAGCAACCAAAGGCTTCTCCAGTATCATTTCCTAAATTGATGGTGATTCCAGAAATAACCTTGGACACTCCAAAAACACTGCTGGGTAAGAGCGGTGCACAGAGGGAACTGGAAGGGAGCCAGGAAGGATGTTTTTCTTCTAATCCCCACAATGTCAGCCCACAGATCTGAAACAGAGCATCATCCTTCTTTGTTGACTGAGCCAGAGTCCCAGCACACTTCAGTTCTACCCCTTGCCTTTTACATTATCAGGAACCGGAGTGCCTGGGTGGTTCATTTGGTTAAGTGGTTAAGTGTCTGCCTTCCACTCAGGCCGTGATGCCGGATCAAGCCCCATGTCCAGCTCCCTTCTCAGCAGGGAGTCTGTTTCTCCCTCTCCCTCTCCTCCTCCCTCCCCGCCCCCACTTGTGCTCTCTCTCTCAAATAAAATCTTAATCCTAAAAAAAAAAATCCCTAAGGTCTTCCAGTTGTTACTCTTTTTTTTTTCCCCCCCCATATAATGGAAATATGTGGACCCTTGCAGGGACAAAGGCAAAGAAAGAAAACATTTTTGACTAAAGCTTTCTAAACTATATTTTTCTTTAAGAAAAGGCATTGATATTGCAATGCTTAGCAATTATAGCTTCTAAAAATTGCCACATTCAAAAACCTCTGAGAATGAGCTACATGGATATCTAATTTAAAAGGGGACCACAGACTGAATATAGCTAGATTTCAAATTTTGCTTTGGATTCAGAGACCGCCGATTGTCCCAGCTGAGCAGTGGGGGCCATGGCTTTAAATACACAGTACTCTAGCTCCCTTGTCTCAGGAAGAAATGCTTGTTGCTGGCGGTTCCTTATTCCTACAAAGCCCAGATGATTTTTTGTGTATCTGTCAAATAAGAGGTACGGTCTAGCAAATACTCCACGTTTGCGTTTCTCTTTAATGATGTATGTGGCTTGCATTAATATGGAAATAGATGCAGCCCTAAGGCACTTTTGAAGTTGTCAGGGCTGTTCTCATGTGACAAAGTTTTCATGTCTCCGATCATTGTACAGTGCTCCCTTGATTTTAAAATCTGTGCTTACCTGATGTATTGTAATTATGGGATCAAAAATGACAGGGTGATGCTATTCCAAAGTTAAAATGAATGATAATAATACCTTAGGTTAATATAGTGTCTTTCTTCTGGAAAAGTAAAAGAGTTTTTGCATATATTATCTTGTGTGAGGTATTATTAGCCCCATTTTACAGATGGAGGACCAGAAGGCAGAGAGGTTACCTGACTGATCCGAGGTCAGCTGTGTGCTCTGGCCACCGAACCACCAGAGCAGGAAACATGAAAGGCCCATTTTCACTGCTGAACTGCCTTAGCATTTAACATACTTCATCTGGAGCACACATCATTGTGTCCCTCCCGTTATGAATGACACTATGGTGTCTAATCTTTCCTCCTAGATCTTTGATAATCACATCAATTCTTTCTTTCCTTCCTTCTTCCCAGCCCTACCTTCCCTTCCTTTCCCCCATAAACATTGCCCACTAGCTTGGCATTCTGTTAGATTCTACAAAGTGAAGGAGGGCTACATTGCTCTTCCTGCCTTCCAGGAGCTCATGGATTGGTAAGACAGCCAGAAAAATAAGCAGGAAATTATCTCACGATGGCATTAGCATGCTCGGGTGTCTCCCAAGGCAGGAGGCTTAACAATGATTGGGGGGACAGAGGACTGATCCACAAACAGTTTTAAAGACAAGGACCCTGTATTATTCCTATTTGTAAGTTTCCCACACCTACCTAGCAACATGCATATGCAGTGAGATATGAAAATTTATATTCTAAATCAAGCTCACGAGCTGCTAAGAAAATTAATTCTGTCTCGTACCTTGGCAAATATACCCTTATAATGATCTGGAAGGCTGACTCCTTAGAGTTCTAAGCTGGCAGCATGGAGAGAGTGAGCCCTGCCCCAGCCTGTTGCACTTAGCCTGCTTCCCTTCCCTTTTCTTCTTATCCCAGGCTCTGGCTGCACCTGGAAGGGCTCATGGCAACCTGTGGGGAGACCCAAGCCCTCATGTATATAAGCTCCATCCAAACGACTTGCAAACATCAGCCAACAACTGCGAGGGACACATACTGGGGTATGGTTTGCCCCAGCTGGGTGGATCCAGAGAAGAAGCCCACACCAGTCCTGAAAGTGGGTTTAGGGCAGTTGGGCAGGGAATTCTGCCGTTCAGATTACCTAGAACATGTTTTAGAGGAAGGGTGGTTCTGAATGGGCACCTCCCCTTGGTCTCATGGACTCCTTGCCCCATGCAAAGGGTTATAGCTCTAGGAGGACCAGAGCAGAGCCTCAGGCAGGTACTCTTTTGTGAGAGCCTAAGAACACTGCTCCTGAATGGGCACTTCAGAGGGCCACCCAGTGTGTCTTGCTGAAATGTCTTTGAAGACTTTAGCTTCATTTTAAGAGGTCATACAAAATTTCTTTCTCCCTAACCAATCTTAATAATGGCAGATCCAGTTTTTCAGCTGCTTAGGTCAAGACCCTTATAGTTCTCCTTGACCTTTTCCCTGATACCCCACTTCCATGGGCAAATCCTGACACATACATCTGGACGCTGACCTCTCCTCACCACCCTTGCTGCTACTGAAGTAGTCAAAGCTACCATCATGTCTTGTCCAGACTTTTATATAAGAGCCTCCTAACTGGTTTCCCTATCTCCACCCTGTCCCCATCCTTGCTCTCCTTACAGCCAGGGGAAGCCTCTTAGAATCCAAGTCAGATCAAGTCTGTCTTCTGCTTACTATCCTCATGGCTCCCCAACCCACTCAGCAGAAAAGCCCAACTCCACACTTCTTACCTCCCACGTCACTTCCTACTGTTTTTCCCCTTGGTCACCCAACTCCTGCCACATTGGCCTCCTTACTGTTCCAGGAACCTGTGGATCACACCACAGGCTCAGGGACCTCTTTCTTGGTCTTCACCCTGTTTGGAATACTCTTCTCCAAGATACACAATCACCTCTCCTTCATTTCCTTCAGGTCTCTGCTTAAATTCACCTTTCTGGGCAATCATATACCTGACTCCCATCATGATCACCTTATCCTCATCCTACTTCATTTCTTCCATTGTGCAGATCACAGAAACCACACATCATAGACATGTCTTTGTTTTATATACATCTCACCACATACACATACCAGAATGTAAACTCCATGAGGATAAACACTTTGATCCATCAAAGACTAGACCCATGTGAGCACATGGTGGCCCCTCAATACAATATTATTGTATGAATGAATTCATTCCAGAATTCAGTTCTGAATGGTATCTTTTATTGGTTTTTTTTTAAGATCTTATTTATTTATTTGAGAGAGAGAATGAGAGAGAGAGAGAGAGAGAGAGCACATGAGAGGGGGGAGGGTCAGAGGGAGGAGCAGACTCCTTGCCGAGCAGGGAGCCCGATGCGGGACTCAATCCAGGGACTCCAGGATCATGACCTGAGCCGAAGGCAGTCGCTTAACCAACTGAGCCACCCAGGCGCCCCTCTTTTATTGTTTTAAGAGTAATTTCTTTTAGCTCCTTAAATTAAAATGGAAGTGTTAGGGGGACGAGTCTGTGATATTGACGTTGGCTGGCGTATTACCTCAGATCTCTAGATTGAAAGCAATGAGAGCTGGTGTGCAGTAAATGTTTGTTTTATAGAGGAAAGAATTATATTCACATTAGTGTGAATCTTGGCATCTTGTCTGTGATTCCGAAATTAACCATGTCCCGCCTTCCGTTCTCTCGGGTGTTAAGTTAGCTAAAGCTGATTACCCTATTATGACTGATTTAAGTAGTTCATTGAACTTCCTCAAGGTAACCTATGGCTTTCATGACCCCCTCTCTTCCTCACTCTTGTTTGTGCTATACTTATATGTCCTTGTTTATTTGTTATTTTGAAATGCTATTTAATTATGCCCTCCTCACATAACTAATTTCCATAAACCACCCATAAAACCCTAATCATTATTGTAGTCAAAGCTTGCCTCTACAAATTGTAACCTCCTCAAGGTCAAGAGCTATATCTTGTGTTCTTTTTTGTTCTCATCTCACACATCCTGCGTCAGTCGTTCTCCCAACATAATATCAAATGAGTCATGGGTATGAGAACTGTTGCTCAATAAGTTAAAGTCACATGAAAAAGAAACTACCTTTGTAACTTGAGACTTTAGGGGAAGGCTGAGCGCTAACAGCCTGTGGTCCGTGGTGTCATCATATGGTTGTTGATGCCTTTAAGATCTTAAGTAACCTTTAAGTTAAGTAACCTTTCAGTTCTTCTAAGGTCTTACTGTTAATCCTCCTCATTATTTTTGTAGTTACCATGGGTTGTTAAGTTTGGGTCACTTAAAGCAGAGGAATGTAGACTATTCACACCTTTACTAATTTTTTTCTAACCTGATATATATTTATTATGGAAAACTCTGACAACATAAACAAGTGAAAGGAGAAAAAAAAAGCCTCCACGGTCCACTCCCTAGGGATTGCCATTGCCAGCATGTTCCCTGTGTCCTTTCTGTCTTTGCTTAATCATAATGCACGTATTGCTCTGTTCCCAATCTTAAATTTTTAAACTTATTTACACAAGCAATAAGTCATCCTCATTTTAGAAAACATTAATGCACAGAATCAAAGAAAAGGGGAGAATCACTTATAATCTCACCTTCTAGAGATTTCCACTGTTAATATGTTAGGAATTTTCCCTTCACAATTTACCTATGCATGTAGTCATGCATGAATATCACAGAGTACATATTATGTTTCCACCAAAATGATAAAATATGATATATACTACTCTATAAACTTCCTTTCATAAATCACATCATTAAATATTAATGATAAATAATAAATACATATCATAAATAAATAATGATAATAAACCATACCATTAAATGTTTTTTACATCATTATCATGATTTTTGTGACACATAGCTTATTATATAGATGTACCAAAACTTATTTATCTCCTAGCATTGAACCTATCTGTTGTTTCCTCTTTTTTTTCTGAAGTGAACATCCATGCAAGAAAGCACTTGCTGACTTTCATGAAATTTGTGGTTGTGAAATCTCTGAGACAAGAAACATCAATATTATTGGAGCTTTGTTTCAAAGTCAAATCTTCTCTGGGCTTCTCTTTAACTTTTTCAGATTTTTTTGGTCATGTCTCCACACAGAACATGGGCTTCTTCTGTTGAATCTTTTCCCTTCTGGAATAGTCACCACAAACAGAGCACTTTCACTTGATTGGCACCTTGCTATGTATGAGGCAGAAGGAACATCATATTGAACATAGTTTCTTTTTTTTTTTTTTAAAGATTTTATTTATTTATTTGAGACAGAGAGAACACATGAGAGGGGATAGGGTCAGAGGACGAAGCAGACTCCCTGCCGAGCAGGGAGCCCAATGCGGGACTCGATCCCGGGACTCCAGGATCATGACCTGAGCCGAAGGCAGTCGCTTAACCAACTGAGCCACCCGGGTGCCCCATATTGAACATAGTTTCAACTTTGATGCATGCTTTGGTTGTTCAACCAACACTCAAGAGCAATCTTGCTAAATGGAACAATATCACCAACTTCCCCCATTCCAGATCTCTGACGTGTACTCATGTTAACTCTTAAGACTGTTTGGAAATTAAATTGAATGTGTTAAATTTATGAGAAGTACTTTTTACTGGTCTTACGTGCCATAGGTTTTCTTCAATCAACATTAGTTCAACACTATAACCATTACTACCAGGAAATTGCTGCTGGCCCACAGTGTAGCTAATTTGCCAAGTCTCACACATGCATAAATAAACATACTTATTGTAATTCTGACCTTTCATCTCTCCACACTCCTTGAGACAAGCCAATAAGCGTCTTAAGCAAACAAACCCAAAGCAACAGGGTTCCTTCCAAACTTGTTAGGAAAATAAGAGAGGAATCAGTAAGAGTCCACACTGCCTTGTACCTGGGTATAGGTGAGATGTGTTTAGATTGATATATGTGGTGTCATTTTCTGGACCATTAAAAATTCTGTCACCTCTGGAATGTAATGCTGCAGTGATTTACCAGCAGATGACATAACATCACACTATCATTTAGAAAGAGAAATGAGAAGCACAAGTATTGAACCGAACATATTTTTAAGTTTATCACCTTAAAAAGAAAAGATATTCTGTGCAGGAGAAAACCTGTAAATTTATTCTCTCCGATCAAGTTCTTCATCTAAATCATTTTGATTTAAATGACAAACTAAGCTTTGGGGGAATAAACAAGTGAATGAGAGAAAAGCTTTTACCAATAGGGCTGAGAGAATGACTGGTAACAAATTGCAAGCTCTTTGATGTAGGTTTTCAAGGCCATTTAAGCGATTTAATTTTTTTTTTTTTCTGTTCTTAAGACTTCATTCACCTTTAGACTGAGCCAGAGTAAGAGGATGCCAAAACAATCCATTTTTTTTTTCTTTCTATTTCACATAAGCTTCTCTATATGGCTGTAGGGGTAGGAAAGCCTCAGAAATAGTAGGCAACTATCTGTGGCCCATCCAAACAAGTTAAAGCAAACTGCACGTCCTGAGTCTTTCTCTTCTGACCTTGATGTGGTGATACACATGTGGTCTAAGCAATAGAGGATAGAATAGATTTTGAAGACTTTTTCTTAACATAAAAAGGATCCTTCATATTTTTTATCGTAATGGATCTAGCATTTGTTAATTTAAAAATAGAGACGGATGCAAAATTTTGTAAAGATTATCTATAATCTGTCTAACAAATGGAGTCGGTATCTATCCAGAAAACATTTGCAGCATCTGAAGCTTTTCATGATCAGTAAACAAAGTCAAATATACGTTGTCATAACTACAGATGCTCCCTTTAGGGATAAAACTAGATTTTTTTTAAAGTTTATATTCATTATTTCTGCAGCACTGGCAAACTGGAGAATAATTCATAGAAAATGGGTTGTAATGAAAGATATTTGATATTTGAAGTCCTTAGATCTAAGAACACCTAGAAGGAAAACAGTAGTTGATGATTTATTAGATGAAAGAAGGAATGAGTTTATTTTGTGTTGTTCTGGGGAAAAAAATGAATGGGCCAGTAATTCTTCTGGAGACATTATCTTCTTTAGCGGAAATACTGAAAAGGTACTGCCTAGTCCTTACTTTATAACTGCCCGTTCTATCAGAGGCACGTAAGCCAGAGACATATACCTGCTGAATGATACTAACTTGGAGGCCATGTTTGCATAAGATGACCCCATTCTCTTGGTTCCAACTAATTGTGCCAGGGCCGCATGTCTCAGATCCCCTTTCTCAAAACCCCAAAGAAAGGAACTGTAGTCAGATGGCTGGGGACAGTGGAACTGGCTTCAAGGTCAGAGTCAGCCTAATGGTAAGTCAGTGTTACTGGAGCCTGTCTGAGGAATCTAGTCTGCAAAAAACAGAAAGAAGCAGATGTGTAGGGAAAAAAAGAGGTAAGAGGCTGAAAGCCCAGAGAAGTGGATGGAGGGAAAAATAACTGGTGGAATTCCAGATTCTGGAAGTCCAGAATTAAGGTAGCCAAGATGATTCCGTATCCTTTCAGTGAGCCATGCTCACCCCCTTTCTCTTTGTAAGCCATGTTGAGTGGGTTTTCTATTCCTTGAAATCAAAATTCCCAAAGAAACCCAGCAACTCAAGGTCTCCTCATTTCTTCTCCCTGTCCTCCAAATGCTAAGACTAGGACAAATGAGAATAAGTTATAGAGAAATGGATCTCATTTAATGATTAAAACTGTCCAGGACTCAGAATGTGCTGTCACCGAAAGTGTTGAGTGTTGATGCAAGCTTTGTACTCCTCGCTTGCTATCACAAATCATGCCATGGGAATTGTTTATGTCTGGTCAGTTTTGTTCCACTTATAATCTTTGCTTATACTCAGAACAGTAGTTAAGGTTTGGAAAACCAAAGCGATTCCCTAACCTTGTATGCACGTGACTGTGTCCCTCACCAATTGCCCCCAGTCCCACCAATAATCTTGGTCTACATAAGGTCTGTTGGGGAAGTGACTCTGTAGGGTAAAAGCTGTTTGACTTTGGGAAGGTTTCTAAACCTCTTAAAGCCCCGATTTCATCAACTATAAATTGGGTCCACAATCTCTTCTCTACAACCTTTGGATCAGAAATATTTCATATTTCAGAATTTTAAGATGTAGATAGTTCACACGGTTTATATATACCGTGTTTTATGTAGCTGCCTCTTTGAGGTTTGTGCAAGCGCTCGATGATGATGCCATGTCTGCAGTGAAACGTTTGGTGGTTCACACCAGCTGGCATGAAGCCCATAAGTAGGCGTCACGTCAATTCAGGTCAGATTTTGCTTTCAAGTGAGTTTGCCACAGATCCAGTACAACTTTTTCGTGTTTTGGAACTTTTTGGATTTCAGGGTTGTGGGCAGGGCTTGTGACCCGCAATACTTACCTCCTGGGGGTGTTATAAGGGTGGAATGTGACCATGTCTCTGCCGCCCATGGGAACAGGCTATCGTTATCTCTTTTCCCATCCACTCCTGCTTTGGATGAGACTCAACCCTGATCCTGGGACCCAGCCTGTGCATCTAAGGCCACCATCTGGTCCTCATAATTTCTTTCTGTCCCTTCTTCCCTCCCAGCCTTGAGCAACAGCTCCAGTCCCCAAACTGACTATGGGAGAGGTTTTAAAGGCAGCTCTATAACCAGCTGAAACTTCTGTTGAGAGAGCTACTTGGCACAGAGTGAGTGTTCCGTGTTGACCACCATCACAACTGTTTCTACTACTCCTGGTGGTATGATTATTGTCTTTCTATCCCAGATGCCAATGCCTGGCATGGTTCCACTTTTAAGGAGAATGTGCATCCTGAGTGACATGTTACTGTCAACACAAAAGCATAGAAAAATGAAAGATCTGGGAACAGTAAACAAATGGCTTCCTTTTCAGGAGGGAGTACAGGTAAAAAGAAATGAACATGCAAGTTTGCCTTCGTGGTCATCTGTATCTTGGCTGTCATCACACCACTGCTTCTAATGATTACAGAAAGAGCACTGGAAATTGGCCATTTGGGTCATCATCTTTGACTCTTAGGCAGAACCATACAGAAGCACATTCTTATAAGAGCTCTTAGAACATTTTTAATTGACTGAAGAACCATCAAAACTTTAGCAGTGAGGGGCTCTCCTTTCTTCTTTACCCTAGTAGTTTCTTATACTTGGGAAATGTGCCATTGAAAAGTCTCAAACACTCCTGCAGCCTCCAAAGGAGGCAAAAAGTGATGTCAGCACTGAAACCAGCATAGCTTCTGTTTTTCCATCTCTCCTCCGTAACCAAGAAGGCTGAGAGTTTCTATGTGCTGCCATTTCAACCATTTCAAATTGGAATTCTGATGGAAATTTCATTTTTCTACCTGCCCCCTCTCCTGGAACTAATTGCTAACTTCTCCTTTTTTTTTGGCCATCACCACTGAACCAAATTCTAAATTTTATAAGTATAGGACAGACCAGCAAAGGATAGTTAGGGAATTTAAAGAAGGAGAAACAGAGAGTTCAAAATGTTTCATCAACACTAACAAGATTTCCTGAGAGCACTCATGATCGACAGAAATTTTCAAGAGCACATTCACAAATGAGTCTACGTAGGTGAGGCCAAACCTTCCTGTGCCAAGAAGCCCTAGTTTGTTGCATACCAACAAAAAAAGTATCTAAAAGCCCATTGATTTAATCTCATTAATGGTTTAACCCCAAAAGCACTGATGTGAGAAGTTTTCCACAAATTTGCTTCTAAATAAAAAGAAGAATAATCAAATTTAGAATTAAGCAGATTGCCTTAGTCTGCCATTTAAAAACACCACAAGTAATCTAATTAGCTAAATTTATTAGGAGTAAATGTGAATGAACTCAGAATATTGAATCTGGGACTAGCACTGGTACAGTCTCTGCATTAACATGTCAGAGAGCAAAGCTAGATAAAAAAGTCTTTTTCTTTCCAAAGCCTGCACATACATTAAACAAAACAAAGGATGATGTGCAAATAAAAGAAACTGCATTGGTTCCCACAGCATCTTACACCAGAGTCAATAAGATCTATTGGAAGCAACAGACCTATTTTTATAGGGCTTAAGTGTCTACATATGTCCTTACTCGTGACGTTAGGCTTAAGTAGATTTTACTACTATTTGGGAAGCATTTTGAGCTTAAGAAAAAAAAAATTCTCTAACTTCCCATTGCTGGTTCAGATTTATGGTTTAAATTTTGTCTCCTTTGTGATTGTCCAGGATAAGAAGTTAGCATCTCGCTATAAGAGAGGGGCGAGGCAAAGAAGGGAAATGACATTTCAAAGGCTGGATTGGGAGAACTCTTACTGCTCCTTTCATGTTTATAAAATCAACTTTTCTTTGATTACTGGCATTGTCCTATATGCCCACACCACTGTCATTCAGGTAACAGGAAAAGGGAACTCACTTTAGGCCAGATTATTTTATTTTATTTATTTATTTTTAAAGATTTTATTTATTTATTTGCCAGAGAGGGAGAGAGAAAGAGCACAAGCAAGGGGAGCAACAAGCAAAGGGAGAAGCAGGCTCCCTGCTGAGCAAGGAGCCCAACGCAGGACTCGATCCTAGGACCCTGGGATCATGACCTGAACCGAAGGAAGACGCTTAACCAACTGAGTCACCCAGGTGCCCAATTTTATTTTATTTTTTTTAAGATTTATTTATTTATTTGAGAGAGAAAAAGAGAGAGAGACAGCAGGGGGTAGGGGCAAAGGGAGAGGAAGAAGGATAATCCTCAAGCTGACTCCCCACTGATCTTGAAATCCCCCCCGATGGGGGCTCAATCTTGCAACCATGAGATCATGAGCTAAGCCAAATCAAGAGTCAGATGCTTAACCAACTGAGCCACCCAGGCATCCCAAGGCCAGATTCTTGATACAAGTACTGCTGTCAGGGGCGCCTGCGTGGCTCAGATGGTTAAGCGTCTGCCTTCGGCTCAGGTCATGATCCCAGGGTCCTGGGATCAAGTCCCGCATGGGGCTCCCTGCTCTGCGGGGAGCCTGCTTCTCCCTCTGCCTCTGCCTCTCTCTCTCTCTCTCTCTCTGACTCTCATGAATAAATAAATAAAACATTAAAACAAAAAAAAACAAAAACAACAAGTACTGCCAAACTCCCACAGCCCTGGGGGGGGTGGGGGGTGGTGACATTTATTGTCCCTCTTTACAAATGAGGAAACTGAGGCCTAGAGATTTTAGGTCACTTACCCCATTTCATTCAGCTGGTTAATGATGGAACTGAGATGCATGTCCTTATTTGTCTAAATTCAAAGACTGTCTTTTATTAAAAGCTATTCAATGAATATTTGTATGAATGGTTGTGGTCTACTTAAAGAAAACCGTCCAATTTTTACGTCTAATAACACCATCCATAACCAATGGTTTTCTACTTTCAAATCCAGTTTTTCTTTTCCTACACTGCTGGTACCTTCATTGAAGTCTTGGGTGTTGGGAGAAGGACAGTCATCATTCTCATTTTACAAACGAAGAACCCGAGACACAGTGAGTTTAAGTAACATACTTAAAATCAATCACACATTTATAAGTAAACATGGATCTCAAACCCAGATGGGTGAGCTCAAATCCCAAGCTTTGCACTACTCTCCACTGCCTCCTGTATCCAAGGACAACGAAACACGGATAGAGAGCCAAAGTCTGTCTTCTGGCCTCTGATACCTAACTACGACCAGGTCTCTAAGACTGTGACCACTTGGAGAAGAAAAATAACTATACAGCAAGGGCTTGATTACTCAGTTCGAACTGGAAAGAGCCGGTCCGTCATTTGGTGGTCCGTTGCTTTAGACAAGAAGTAGATTATAATTTGGGCAACCCAACGAACATTCTCGCAGGACACGTTAGTCTGGTCCTCCTACCATGGCACATTTCTACTGTAAATTTTCCTTTTGGTTTATTCTGTATAGCCTCCGGATTACAATTTAATCCCACCTTTGCTCGGCCCCTCAGGGACCCTGGGTCACTTTCCTGATTTACAGGGAAAGTATTAAGCCTCATTTTTCTTCAACTGAAAGACCAAAGCCACCGGAGCAGAGACAACAGGGATGTGACAAGGCCGTGAGGCAATTACGTGTCCCTCTCCGGTGTACCTGCCGGAATGCTTATGTGAAATCGGGAAAGGACAAGATGCCCTTCTTCCTGTGAAGTCTCTACTGATCACAGAAGCAGATTCAAATAATCTTTTCCGTTTTGCTCCTCTGGGCTGCTTGGCTTTGTAAACTGTCAGCAAAGCCGTCAAAGTGGGAAACCAGATATTGCCAGCTCTATAGGCGGATGCCGCCCAAATCACGCGTATGTGCTGGCAGGCGCAGAGGCCGGAGCAGACCGTGTTGCTGCGATATTCCTGAATTCCCCAGGCTAATTAGGCCTTCACATTGTCTTACAACAGCGAACAAAAAGCAGCTACTTGGAGATTCTGTTAGAAGCTCTACGCTTGCGAGACACTTGAAATTGCCCAGGTATTGCTGCGGGTAAAATGAAACCTTCCTCTCTTGATTTGGGATCATTAGCTTTCTGTTTTACAGCAGATCATCTGCTGTTCTCATCTCCAGCCCGAGATACAAGGGAAGCCCTTTCATCAGCCCCAGGGACAGCATTGTCAGCCACAGTGGCTGAGCGCTCCCCATCGCATCGGGGAAGGGAGCGCTCGGGTGCTCAGAGGGCAGGCAGGAGGAGAGAGAAGCAAAGTACCGGGCTGCTTTGTGGGGAGTCCTGACTCTGTGCCTGGCCCGGGAAGAAAGAACCAGATGTCTGATTTTACTTTATCTTTCAAACATCCATCCTGTGGAATAGGTCGGATTGTTATCCCCATTTTACAGATTGAGGAAACTGAGGCTTGCCCAATATCAGAGTGAGTGGTGAAAAATCTTTGGACTGTTTTATGACGAGTCACGTAAAAAGGTACCCTGCAGGTACAAATTTTCTTCTTCCATGTGAAGGCTCGCTCTTCAAAGTGTAAATTTCTTACCATGGAAACCACATTCTCTTTATTCCACAATATTTTAGGTAGAATCATCAAATCATTTCATTTCCTACATTAGCCTTCATTTACCTTAAAATCATATTCAGGCACCTGGGTGGCTCAGTCAGTTAAGTGTCTGCCTTTGGCTCCGGTCATGGTCCCGGGATCCTGGGATGGAGCCCCGCATCGGGCTCCCTGCTCAGCGAGGAGCGTGCTTCTCCCTCTCCCTCTGCTGCTCACCTTGCTTGTGCTCTCTCACTCGCTCTCTGTATCAAATAAATAAATAAAATCTTTTAAAAAATCCGTATTCAATAGAACAAATACAATGTATAACTAAGAAATGATTTAAAAGCTTGCACTGATTACCCTGACTGGTGTGACACCATAACCAAATATATAACAGGTCATCATAGTCAGAAAATATTATTCCCATATGTGTGCATCAAATGTCATTCAGCAAGTAGTTGAGTGGCTACTAAGTACCAGACCTATGCTAGATGGTAGAGATTCACTGGTAAAAAGATAACATTTTTTTTAAAATGGACTTTATACAGAAAACATACTTTAGAAAAAAATATCACTTACATATAAATAATTTTGTGTTTCTGAAGCTGAAATATGAAATGAAAAGACCCTAGTGTATTATAATCTTTCACTTAAGAGAGCACAAAATGTGCATTACATAAAACAGTTGCATAAGAACAGTTTTATTAGAGGAAAAAAAAATGGCCATCACATCCCTTAAGGAGTAGTTATTGAAAAGAATTAATGAACAAATGAATAATAAAAAAGTAAGCTTCTAATCTGATTACCACTGATAAATAACATCCAGCAATGCTTTTGATATGCTCCAGAGCCATATGTCAGACTCTTCATTCTCAGCTTGACAGCATCTAAAACAGGATTCACAGCAAACAGCAACATTTTGTTGTACATATGCTGAGTGTACACTTGACTATCTCTGGAGACAATACCTTTTACCAGATGATGTTTTTCTGACACAGTTTGAGCTCTGCAGTGAGGAGCACAGTTCAGTTATTTCCCAGTTTGCAAGGGAAAGGGTTAGAAAAAGAGATACAAACTGGTGATTTCTGTTACCCACAGAGATACACCCAAAAGCATGGATACAGTGTTCAACTGCTTAGTGGATTTTTTGTATCATTTTACAAGACTTCGCTGAGCACACCTCAATTTAGAAGAATAGCCCTGAGATCTCCAATTAGAACTATAATTAAATGTCATTTGGGGACTAATAACCAAGGCTTGAATCATTATCTGGGTTGATGATAGTGGGGAAGGGATGAGGTTGCCCCGTTCAGCTTCTGGTCAGAAGTGCCAGCTGGTCATTATACTCCAGTAAATTTCATGCACCAATGTATTTATTGCTGCTATAAACTGAAAATATGAAAGGAAGAAAAAAATAGGGAGCTATTGATTGCATGATAGGCCTTGGAGGTTCAGTTTGCTATCCGTTATTCCTCGATAACAAATGTGCCTTTTGGTTTTATCCAATCCAACTGGTTTCCCTCATTGCCAATCTTTTGTGAAGATAAGCATTAAATACAAATACGTTTACAAAACAATTTCTATCTGCTTATAAAAGTATGGCTTTTCACCTTGGAGCAGCGGTCCGGCCCCAAACCTCTCTCACAGTGGAATGCTGAAGGCATTGGGATCTGGATCTTGAGACATTTGGGCAGTTTTGCTGTCTTGATTTCCCTGCAAAAGATGGGAATTCTAGGCTAACTCTTGAGCTAACAAATTATTTAGCTACGATAGGTCTAGAAATGGTCCTCTCTGGGGGTAAATTTTTGAGAGAGCTTTATAATTTCTTTGCTTTACTTTTAGATTTTAGAATCACACAGAAAATTAAAACCTGCCTTTAGTAGATTTTTCTCTTAGCCCAGTATGGTTTTTTTTTTGGTGCATGTTGGGCTTTAGTACTTAAGCCACAACTGAAAATCCACTGCTTCTAGGCTGTTCTGTTCAGAAATCAGGAATGGGAACTCATGGCAGGAAAATGGCTACAGCAATTGGAATAACTTGAGGTTAGAATAGCATTGGAGAACATCATGTAAAAGAAGCAAAAATAAAAAAAAATACTATGCTTATTTATAAATAGATAAAGTGAGCAAGTGTGGATTTAGGCTGCTGTGAGGTCAGGGAAGAAAGTGGCTTTTGTATAAATAGGAAGACATTGAGGAAGTTGGAACATAAAGGCAGTGGGAGGATTTGATCAGTTCAGCAGCTGGCTCATGGCTTTGTAGGACCTATTTTGGCAAATCTGGCATATGTGGTCATGCGTCAGGCTGGACTTTATGGGGAGTCCTATATTTACCAGGTAAGTGACCAGATGTCTTTGCCAATGTGTAATAATTTCTGACGAAGGGATTTAAAATTCAGCCATGCCTCCCAAAATAGGAAGCTAGCTCTTCTTGCTTTAAAGGAAATTTATGGATAATTCAAGATAAGCCATCTGTGCACTAAGAAATACACATCCTACAGATGGTGAGAATTATAGGATACATAATACTGTTAATAATAGCATCATGTTCTGATGTATTGTATGAGAAATATATGTACATGTGTGCATTGGGTCCATTAAGGTAGCATTTTATATTTATACACTGTAATTAGACTCCATCTCTGATATAGTGCTAGACACATAGTAGGCTATCAATAAGTCTGGAAGGAAGGCAGGTAGGAGGGGGGTGAATGAAGGGAAAGAAGGAGGGAAGGAAGGAAGGAAGGAAAGAGTGAGTTTTAGGGTTATCTTGTTATGTGTTATACTTTAGGAGTATCTGTTATGTGTATTAATTAAAATTAAATATGCTAGGCCATGTAACTGAGCAAATTTGGGTCTGACTGATTTGACAGAGGGGAGGAAGCAGAGGCAGATGTTTTGTGTAGCCAGGTCCTCTCCTCCCATCATAATGTGACTCTGATATTTACCTCTGTTCCCAGTACCTCAGGGCCAAAAGTGGGCAGAGATGAGGATGCAGATCCAGACCCTTCCAGGGTGGGTGTGGGCAGGAACCAGGAGGTCTCCTGCAACCTGAGATTGCAGTTACCTGAACTCATTTTGAAAGGAGGAGCCAATTCCTTCTTCCCATTGTGACTGCCTCAGTGTATATGTAGTAATTTCGATTCATTTTATATCCTATTTTGACTAGTTTTGTTTTAAATCCACGTGGCATGCTAAGCCTGCTGTGTGGCTACCCGTTAAATTTCCAGGAAGTTGGTGAGCCAGCTGTTCAACACAGCATTTATTAAAAATTAAGTTACCTACACTTGCAATTGAACAACTTGTATTTAAAAACAAAGGTGATGAATATTCAAACTCATTCCTCGAATTCCTGCATTTTACCAGGATCCGTGCCCTTGAGGTTGTGTCATATCTGTAGAGGGGAGACACCTTAAAATGTGAGGTTACTGTGTTGATCTTCCCAACTCTGCATTCATTCCGTGATGTCACAGGGGTAGCCTGAAATTTGCTGTGGTAGCAGCATTCACGTTGCAGAAATCGTAAATGCTCCAAGTCAGGGTTTTCTTTTTGTGAAAGAGGAGGATGGTGGTTGAACTTCTACCAGCACCCTGCTGAATAGACATCTTGTTTTTCATTTCATCTGTATCTACCACTTCCTGTCTGGGCACCACATCCTGCTTCTATTAGGTAACCACCTTTTCCCTCTTTACGTGGTTTGAGGGAGGCTTCAAATTATACTACCCCATTCCTTGATCACAGATACAAGAACATGATCTAGGTTTGGCAAATCAAAATTACCCTTCCCCTTGACCACAGTGATAAGCCCATAGGGATGAGCATGTGACCTAGGCCAAACCACTTAGTACTTCCCTGAAAATTTGCTAGATGGATGCTGGGAAAATTAAGGCTTCTCTTTTTGTTCTGGAGTAGCTAAGCTGGGATGGTGTAAGCCCAAGGTTGCCTGTGGCCATGTTTTCCCCAATATCCACATCACACTTAAGCAGCCAGTCCCTATTATAAGGACCTGAAGGCAGCCATGGAGAGCAGCAAAACCCTGAGGCAGAGGACAACCTGGTAATATCATTTGAGCCCTTGGGGCCAGACGGGCCTTTCATCCATATTATTTCCAGGTATGAAAGTCAATAAATTCCTGGTTTTGCTTCAGCTCCTTTGAGTTGGGTTTCCATCACTTGCAACTAAAAATCCTGGCTAATCCAGTTGATTTGGGATGATCCACTTCTCTCTTGTTGACTCTCTGTTTTCCTGGTTCATCAGTGATATGTATGTATGAATTGTATGTTGATACCGTAAAATTGATCTAGAGAAAAAAAAAAAAGTCATTCTAGAAAACCAGATGCAGTCTTTCAGGAAATCCATAAATCTCTCTTAACTAGAACTTCCAAGGTTTTGCTGCCACCATGGGGTTTGGGGTCATAAAATGCAGAGGTTTATCACCTTTAAACTCAAAGTCTGCCAAGAAGAAACAAGATTCCGACTCTGTAATTCATTAGTGTTGCTCCAGCAGAAGAGCTGTATAATGGTGGGAATATCTCTTGAAATGCAATCCCCATGAAAGGACTGGTTGGTTGGGGCGCCTGGGTGGCTCAGTTGTTAAGCATCTGCCTTCGGCTCAGGTCATGATCCCAGGGTCCAGGGATGGAGCCCCGCATCGGGCTCCCTGCTCTGAGGGAAGCCTGCTTCTCCCTCTCCCACTCCCCCTGCTTGTGTTCCCTTTCTCT
The DNA here is from genome assembly GCF_002201575.2 of Neomonachus schauinslandi. Lineage (NCBI taxonomy): Eukaryota > Metazoa > Chordata > Mammalia > Carnivora > Phocidae > Neomonachus > Neomonachus schauinslandi. The sequence continues at coordinate 177,062,192 of NC_058405.1, read as the reverse complement.
CTGTGTCTCTCTCTGTCAAAAAAAATAAATGAAATCTTTAAAAAAAAAAAAAAGGACTGGTTGGTTGGCTGTCTTGATTAAGTTACAGAAGCGGAAGCTTGCTACATTATTCGCAGTAGAACTGATTGATTGGTATAAGAAAAGAAATAAAAAAGAATAAAGAAAAAGAAAAACTGAGAGAAAAGAAAAACGGGGAGGGGGGGAGAACAGAAACTAGCTTAACTTCCTGTGACTTCATCCTGTCCCCCTGTCCCTCTGTGTAGGAATTGTGCCACACTGGGACTCAGTATTGGCTTCTTTGGTTGGTAAGTTGGCCAGTGGCCATGTTAGCCTTGGGGAAGTAAAAAAATATTACGTGGTTAAGATGCTCCAAGTTAGGATTGTTTGAAACCTCTTTGCCCAGCCACCCTGATGCTTCTTGAATAGGTGATGTGACATGGCTTTGGAGGTAGTGGTAGAAATTATGTGTAGGCTCACAGAGACCTCTTAACAGAAGTGTCCTGTGCTCACTGCCAGTGGTGTTACTTACTGCTAGTAGTAACACCTCCCAGCTAAGGGGAGCATCACAGTGGTCTTCACCCAACTAGTTTTATACCATGATTTTAGATATTAGACTTCACTGCATAATACTGAGGCCTTTAGACTTGCCACTCTGTGAGCTAGTCAATAGACCTTTAATAAATTTTCTTCCCCACTGAAAGCAGTCGGAGTTACTTCTGTTACTCACATTCAAGCTTCTTGACCAACTCACCGAGGCATCATAGCATCAAGGTCATGGTTAGGAAGGCAGTGATGAGCATTGAGGCCAACACAGGGAGTGAGGTTCAAAATGGAGGAGTAAGGAAATCATCCGAGATTAGGGTGGGATGTGTGTGTGGACTGTGTTTAGATGTGTCGCTCAAGCAGAAAGCCCTGAGCAGCCTACTGAAATCCTACCTGCCTTAGGGAGTGGGTCCAACGGCTCAAAACCCCGGGCCACACTAAAACACGGGATGTTCAGACCTTTCCAGACAATAGAAATTAGAAAGTGGGAAAGCTTCATAATGAATATGGTAATTTTTCCCAGAACTGGTATTTTAGCTGGAAATATGTAATTGTGGTAATACATCTGTTGAACTTCAAATGAGGCAGATAATAGGGTATAAAAGGTCATATTACTCATCATATACAATCTCTGTTCCAAAACACACTGCTCAGAGCAAAACTGTTCTAGAAGATACTACTGTATGTTTCCTATCTTAGGAGCTAAAAATATAAATAATTTGCATTCTTTGTTAAGTGAACATTTCCTTGGAAAGCATACATTCATTATCATCTCTCCTTGGATTATTTAAATTTGAATGAATTACCATCATAAAATAGAAATCATTTACCTAATATTTTTTCTTATTAATATGTGGCACTTAATAGCACTTTTTCATCAGACAGTTCTTTCTCCAGCCATTTATTCCTAATTAATTGTTTCAGTTTACCATATTCTTGAATCATTTACTCTCCATCTTTTTTTTTTATTATTAATTATATTCTAAATGATCATCTCTGGAGGCACCACTATTTCATCTCCACTTAGAGGATTTTTCTGTTAACCATTAATAGATTGTGGTCATCTTTTTGTATTTTGCAGAGCAGGAGGTGATGAAGGTGATGCAGATGGAACTGAGTCCATCAGGCTTTGGGTGCCATGAAAGCCCACTGACAGGGAGGTATTTTTTTCCAGGAAAGGGAGTGGCTGTTTGCACTGACCACTTCCATTCTGTCCTGGGATTGTAGGAGAGTGTATGGGCTAGAAAGATTAAGTCATGAAGAAGGTACAGGAACTTCTGGACAAATTAGATCCTCTGTGATTGACTGACCCACCTTTGTCACCTGTAACTCTGGTCCCTTCTGGCTTCTTCCTTATCAGAAGGACAAGCTTAAGAACAATAAAACTCCCCCTGACTCTAGAATACCTATAGGTCAAAATCTGCATGAGAAAAAAAAAATATTCAGGGTGCTGGCAGTTAAGGACAAGAGCTTGAATGGAGAGCAATCCAGGTACTCTTTGAGAATAATCAGGAAAAATAAATTATTTAGTAAGGTTTCTTTGATTTAGATAAGCGCAAAAATGTTCCCTTTCCTCCTCCTCCTCATTCAGTCTTTCTGTTATAAGACTCATGTATTCTTTTTCAAAACTTTAGAGTGCCGAGCAAAAGCAATGGGCTAGCTAAGCTGTGGTTCTCCTGATTAAAACTGCAGCCTGTAAAGTCCCATGTTTTACCCTGTGGGTCCCATCAGACACCCACATTTGTGGTGATGTACAAAATATCACTTTCAACAATCAACTCACAGTAAAGTTATAAACCAAGTGTTTGTTCCCTAACACTAGCATTCAAATGAGGTTGACCACAGTGAAATATTGTCAGATATATGAGCTCAAGGATTTTCTTTCCTACTTCTCATGTTCCAGGTCTATTAAGTAATTGATGTTCACAACTGAATGCACAGAGGACCCATGGATATTTATGTGGTTGAACCAAAAGCCTGTGAACAGACCTTCCAAGCATATGACAATGTATAATTTGAGATCATCCAACACGAACTTGATACTGGAAAAGCAACTGATGTTTTGCTAAGAATGTAGACTTTAAATCTACTGGTATACTTCTAAATCACAGGCAGAGTACTGAAATGGCCTTGGAGCTCTGCTTTCGGTGACTGCCTTTCCAGCACCATTTACTATAGAATCTATTGCGAAGACCACCCTTCTTAAACAACTGTTCCCAGCTTTAAGACAAGGAATCAGGTATCTCATCCTTGGGGGTGTAGTGAACGGTTAAAAGTAACCACTGAAAAGTTATTTTTTTAGTCATGATGTTACTTGTGTGAATGTAAAAAAATCCAGTGCTTTTACTCATTTGTCTACTCAAATTACATTATCAGACACTGTCAGGACAAGAGTTAGAATGATGGATTATGACCGGTCTCTCAAAAGTAGGTAGGTAGGTACATAGATATATAGTCAGGTGGATGAGATGGACAAGGGCAATCACTGACCTCTGTGTAGTCAGGAGAACAGGAAATGGATGTACGTGCAGGCTACTACAAAAGCCATATAGCAAAGAAGTTGGAGGTTTAGATTTGGGCTCAAATTCTGACTTTTCCACTTACCAACTGTGGTAACTTGAGGCAATTTCCCTGACCACTCTGGGCTTTAATTTCCTCATCTGTGAAAGAGGAATAATAACCATTTTCACCTTACAGAGCCTTTTTGGGGATTAAATCAGAACAGCTCTTCCCAAAGTGTGATCTTCTCAAAGTGTGGTCTGGGGCCTCCTGAGGTCCCTGCAATCCTTTCAAGGGTTCTGAAGGATCAAAACTATTTTCATAATTATGCAAAGACATATTTAACTTTTTCACTCTCCTTTTATAATAATACTAAGCTATTAAATGCCTTTTCCTTCCTAGTCTTTCACGAGTGTACAGTGGAGTTTTTAAGAGGCCACCTGACATGTGCTATCTCAGCAGACTGAACACAGAAGATGGAAGAATCCAGATTTCTTCTATAAAGCCAGACATTAAGGAGATTTACAGAAATGTAAACAAAATCGCTCCTCACATTTTTTGTTTTGAAAATTACATTCTTTTTCATTAGAAAGTATTTATGTTAACATTTTATCATAATTCTCATCAGAAACTTATGATTTATCTCAATCATTATTTTTAAATGAATTGATATTTTGAGGTTTTCTCAGCTTTAATTTCTAGTATTACAAATATTGATAGATATGACCCACATAAACAGAAGCTCTTTGGTGTCCTTAAGGGATAATGTAAAGGGGGCCGAAGAGCAAAAAGTTTGGGAACAACTAAATTAAAACATTGTCTGATACATACAGCAACTAGTATAAGACTTAGAACCTAGATTGTTTGTTATGGGGATTCTGTTGGGACTCAGTGGAGCAAGAGTAGTCAAGGAAGCCTGAGGATTGAAACCTAAAATGAGGGGTTTTTTTTATTTTTAATTTTTTAAAAGATTTTATTTGTTTATTTGATAGACAGGGGAGGAGCAGAGGGAGAGGGAAAAGCAGACTCCCTGTTGAGTGGGAAACCCTACTTGGGGCTCGATCCCAGGACCGGGAGATCGTGACCTGAGTTGAAGTCAGACGCTTAACTGATCAGACACCCCAGAACCTAAAATGAGCTTAAAAGAACTGATATCACCTGCATCTCTGGATTTAAAAGGTGGTGAGTAAGTTAACCTGGACATTGGCCTTATTTGACACATTGTATTCATCATGGTAGGGTTAAAATTAGAGGTATGAGACCATGCTGGCATGAATGTAGCTGAAAGTCTACTTGGAAAGACAAAACTTGGACACAGGAAAGATAACTCATGGTATAAGATTACAGAATAAGGGGCTAGTATCAGTGGGGGAAGGAAGGGGTATTAGTGAGGGGGTATGATAAGAGGCAAAAAAAAGACCAGGAGGTATTGGAAGAGTCATAGAGGGTTCTCATTGAAGGGACATGTGGTTATCTTTTGGAGCAAACATTTTATTTCTATGTTTTAAAATTATACAAGTATTGCAGGAATAGGTGTTGTACTTAAATATTCTAACAGTCCTCAGTGAGGATTTTTTGGGGGGAGGGGTAAGGTAGGAAATGAAATTGAAACTTTAGCTCTCTACCCAATCATCCTCTTCTGCCCTGAGTTGATTTCCACAAAGTTTGGTAAATATCTTTTAGACCTTGTTTAATTCATTAGAGAATGATGAGATCAAAACTTACAGCACTTACGAGATGCCAAAAGTTATTCTAAACCATACAGTCTTTATACAACTCATACAATCTTCACAGATCCCATAAGGCATTTACTATTATTACTCCTCTTTACCAGTGGGGGTGAGGGGAGAGTCTGAGGCACAGAGAGACTAAGCAACTTACATAAGCTCATGGAGCTAGTGCGTGAGATAACATGCTTCATTTAAATGGATAGACAGATATATAGATAGGAAGGTATATAGAAACATAGTTTTTTTTTTAATGTTTTTATATAAATGGGATTGTATCATACATGTCATTGTATGACTTGCTTCTTTCACCTAACAGTGAAAATGGAACCTCAGTGTATTTGACTTAAGAGTTCCACAGTCTTTGTAATAGGTGTGTTTTCAGCTTCATGAACACTTTGGGATGCTGGGATACAAGCATGAAAGTGTTTAATATTTCTCCAACCAAAGCCTATCTAATCTCATTTTCAAGCCTTTTAATGACACCTAGGCCTGATCTCTCAGTAATTCAAACAATAGCAAACTCAGTAAGTCCAACTTAAAAGCCCCATGTCTCTTCCCCTGGGCCTGTCCTGCAGAAGCTCCTGTCTCTGGTAGTTAGGACTGGGGTGGTGGACAGTGGTGGTGGTGGTGGCCCAAAGGGGCAAATGTCACTTCACCTGCCTGGAAGTGCAGCCCGCACCAGTTGGTGTTTGGAGCCTCCTGTGTGGCAGGTGTCCAGACGCTTACTTAGTTTGGGGACATGCATGAGTTCCTCTGGACCCTCAGGACCTCTCTGAGAGGCAGGTAGCTGTATCTGAATGCTTTTCATTAAGTTAGAATCCTTGAAGTCTTTCTGATATGGGAAAGAGAGACCTGCACCATCTTCCGTGGGCTTTCAGTAGAGAAGAAGTCTCCTATAAAGAATAGAAACCCCTACGCCACGCAGGTTTGTGGGATGTGAATTTACACTACTTACGTGGTTTGGGATCCCCAAACAAGAATTAATTAACATAGATAGGAGTCTAGAAGAAACAAATGTAAAAACCCTCTGTAGGTTTGCTCTCACATGCCAGGGCACAATCCTGCAAAGATGAGCTCACACTAAAAAATTGCAAACCACAAGAAGAAAACCACCATGAAAGTGAAAGTGTGTCTGTACATGCAACACACAAGAGAATGAGCCCCTGCCCCGAGAACTAAAAATACTAGAATGATATGAAAGAGATTATGACCTAAATCTTTAAATGATTAAAATGGGAAAAAGAAAACAATGAAAGAGTAGGAAAAATTAAAATGTAATTCATTTTCTATATTTTTCTTAATCTTTTATGGAATTACTTTATATGTTACCTCTTTAATATGCCTACAATTTATTTATTCAGAGGATTCAGGGATCTGGCTTATTTTGCCAGTGGATGCCTCTTTTCCCCAAATCATTTTGTAAAGAGTTTCCTTTCTTCACTGACTTTGAAATGCCAAGATGGTCATAATAAATTCCTAAATATTCCATATAGATGTGAATCTATTCTAAGATGCTGTTCTCCATTGTCTATTACCATACCAACACACTCTTAATTAATGTAATTTTTAGCATGTTTTGATGTTAGTTTGGAAAGGTGATCTTTCATAATTCTTGTTCTGCATTTTTTTTTCAAATTATTTTCTACTTTTTAAATTCTAGATCGTGCATTCTCAATGGAAGTGATATCACTTCCAAGAAGGTGGGAATTAGCTGTTGGAGGGTGGAAGATCTCACTCTTCCTATGGTTAAGCACTTGATAGAGACACATACAACAGTTAAATAGATATATTCTATATTTGTGGTATTAAAATTTCATGGGGGGTCATTAGAAAAAAAATATTAAAACATCCCCTTAGAGTGGTGATAATATTAATAATAATATTAATAATAAAAACAATGATCATAAAAATATCAAAAGACACTGTTTTAGGTGAACTTTGGAATTAGCTTGTCAATTCCTCCTGCTGATTTTTTTTTGGGGAAAAAAAAAAAGGCTTTGGAGACCAGAGAGATGACATGATTTGACCTAGGTCACATTGCAAACACCCACTCTTGACTTTTACTTCTAGTTTCTTTTCACTGTACAGCCTATTCTGATTTATCTTGGCACCTTGAACATAAAATCTCTTCCAGACTTTTGAGCAGCTTCTGTGCATCAGACAGCTCCCAGCACAAGTTGCCCATAACCCTTCATCCTTAGTCCAGGGAGGCTGCTTCTGCATATGCCAGTGGATGTCCATCTTCTGGCCCATCCCTTTCTTTCCCCAATTCCATACCCTTTCTTAGAGCCTGGCCGGTCAATAATAGCATCAGTTGGGACCCTCCAGTTAAGAGCAGGGATAAGTACCCCACCATGAAGCCCTAGGGTTTGGGTTCCAGGCTCTACTGAAACCTACCAGAAGTTCAGAGGAGAGGAAGATCTGTGGGCTATGTTGATCAGGAAGGCTAAGAGGGGATGAGAGAAGATGAATACAGCAAGGGAAAGAGAGCACATCCATAAGAGAGGGGGAGCAAAAGTTTGACAATTGCTGAAGATTGTTACATTATATCTTTCTTTATATCTTTCTTTACTTTTGTGTAATAAAAGTGAACAAAACAAGCAAAACATTTTTATTTCTCATCATATTCAAAGGTTCTATTTTTTTCCACCAGCTCACTCCTCATCTGTATTTCTGCTGATCATCAGTGAAGCAAGGGGCATTATCAGTATTTTTTTTTCTTTGATCCATCTATCTCTGCTACCTCTGACTCCTTCAGGGAAGGGAATAGCAGAGCAAAAAAAAATAAAGGAGAAAAAACTCTTTTATTTAGCAGGTGCCATCTGTAATTCTCTCTTGGCTATTAATTACACTGGTCCCGGATGGGATGGCTACAGAGGATTCTTTTGCTGGCTTTTTACAATTCCACTCCTGATAACCAGCCAGATGTGCCCGACGATCTCTGCCTTCTAGTATTCTCTCTCTGTAGTCCCCTCCCATGTTGTACCAGGGTTGCCTCCATCTTTACATTAATTCTCCTTTGTCAGGGTCTTTTATTCCTCTGTCTCTTATAAGAACACTTGTCATTGGATTTCAGGCCCATCTGGGTTATCCAGGATGATCTCATCTCAAGAACCTTAATTATATTTGCAAAAATGCTTTTTTCCCAAAAAGGTCACATCCGCCAGTTTTGAGGGGGTGGATAAATGCATCTTTTTAGGGGCTACCATTCAACTATAGCCTGTGAGTTCTTCCATCTCAGCAGTCACCAGGTGACAAGGAATTACTAATTACTCTTGATTCCGTCTCGTTTCGCTTGAGGATGTTAATAACACTCCTCTCTTTCTCTCCCATTTTGGCCAGAGGTGGATGTTGGGCTCAGGATGAAGTGACTGGGAATGCTGGTTTACACCTCTTGACCAGTGTAGTTATTAATAGCCCCCCTTTCACTTCCAAATTTTCCCAGTTGGGATAAGTTCTTGAACATCCAATTAAGGTTTTGGCCAACTTTTAGCAAGCCTTGCAGGTAAATGTCTAGAAACTTTCTTTAGAATCTATGGATACTTGATACCCAATAATCTAAAAAAATAACAAAAAAGTTTTATTTAACATACAATTATAGTTATTATTATTAATACTCATTTCCTGAAGAGGAAGTACCCCCAGAGGTTTGGTGCTAATATAATCATATGGTATGTGTCACGAGGAGGAAGAAAAGGGATAGAGAGTGAATATTTCAATGCCTGCATTTTTATAAAGCAAGGCTGAAGGGACCTGGTCTGGAAATGTCATGAAGCAAGGGCAGAGTTCTCACCCCAGAGGTCCTCTAAAATTGGGGGTTATACAAATAATGTTTATCCGTGTCCAATTCTACAGGGAAAAGACAGGATATTGGGGACCTTGAAGTTGGGAGCCACTGAGTTCCAGACTCCTTGCCCAAACTTAGGGTGGGTTAAGAGCAAGCTCACATATAGGGGCAAGAACAATCCCAACAGGCGAAGAAGGAGACCAGGTCAGCCAAAGCCACCATCTACAGTAAAACTGGCCTCATTGGGTTGATTAATTGATTCCCCTCATGATGTTAGGGCTTTTCATTCCCAACCACTAACATGGGTAGATAAGCCCAGGTGAAAGGAAAATGAGCATTGTCAGTGTTCCACAACAAAAAGGTCTTTGCTTTCATTATTTGTTTACTCATTTGTATGTGTATACCAAACTTTTCTTGCTCTGCTTTATTCCAGTGACTTGGGAAAATTTGCTGGGTGTTAAGTTTTCAGTTTCTTCCTATGTGAAGTGAAAGTGCTACATATATTCTGTGGTTCTTAACTATTTGGGAGGATAATCACCTCTTCAACTGTCCAATTACTACTCACCCTCCAGATATTAACTTAAATGTCAGTTCTTCCAATACTCCATTCTGATGACAACCATACTCCATGCCTCCCAGGCTAGGGTAGGTACTCAGTTTATAGGCTTCTTTTGCCACAAGATAACCATGCTTTATTAGAATTGCTTATTTAATTGTGTGGCTTCTCTTCCTTCTCTTCTGGACTTAAAAGAGAGATAATGGTCCCCATTTTGTTTGCTTGCTAATTTTTACCCATAGAATCTGACATATAGCCAGTACTCAAAAAATATTTGTTGAATTACTGGAAAAGCCTAATATATGGGTGGTTCTTACCCATTTTGGAATATTTGAATAATGCATGAAATCTATGGACCTTTTTCTCAGAAAATTTCAAGGGATTCACAATTACCCCCCACTCTCAGTCATGGATTCTGGGTTAATAACCCTTAGGCTCGTTGACTTGTCATCAAGCCTCTACCAGCCCTGACATTCTAAGATTCTATAAAATCAGAAGCCTCCAAACCTCTGAGAATATGGCCCTCTGTAGTGTCCCTTGATGCAAGAGATGAAGCAGAATTCAACACAACCACAGTGAAGTATCACATGGATATAATGATTAGTGCCTGCAAATAATAAAAGGTATTTCAAGGAAGGGAGGTGCAAAAGCATCAAGTCATGGGAGTTTTGAATTGGGAAGGACCTTACAGATCATTCAGTCAATCCCCTGTTCAAAGCAAGAATCCTTGCTATGCCATACCTGATGAGAAAACACTCACCCCCTCAGTACACAGCTAGATAAAAGGCACTCACAATATTTTAGCAAGATTTGAAAACTGGTGGTTGACATCTTGTGTTTAGTTTAGAAATCACCCCCCACCCCCAACAGTGTTTTCAAATTCAGAAAATTTCACATTAAAAAAATCCGTATTTCTGGGTTTCTTCATGAAACTGTGAGATTGAAAAACACTGGCTGCCCTTTCCCACATGGAAACATGGCTAGAAATGAAGAGATTCCCTTGCATGAATCTCTCCAGATAACTACAATCTGGACTGCTCCCTCTTCTTAGATACTACCTGGTCTGATTCAGTCATGTACAATTACCTTCCTATGCCCTGTAGGTGGTGTTAGACTGGAGGTGGAGTGAGGAGCCCTGGTTTGTAGCATTTGCCAATTTCCATAGTGTAAATACTCCCACCATGGTCAATTTCAAGCTAATAATCTGATGCCAGCCTGCTAGATTTCTTAAAATGTAACAAGGCTCTTTCATGAATCAGTACAAGTTGGCAGAGCATACCACTGTTATTTGTGACCTTAAAATGTTGGAAAAATTGAGTTCGCTTAAGTTGAACCAAAACTTCACTTCCTATAATCTCCACCTATATTCTCAGGTCTTCCCTCCACATCAGGGTTTATCGTAAGACAGCCATGCAATTATTTTTAACAGAGGAACTATTACTGACTACTATCAAAGCTTCAAAATCTGTTTCCTAATTTTGATAATTAATTAAAGTAGATCATCAAAAACTGATAAGACAACAGAAAAGAAAACCCAACATGATAAGAGTAGTAATCTCAGAGCAGTATGATTATATGTGATTCTTACTTTATTCTGTGTACTCTTTAGTATTTTTCAACCTTTCTACAGTAAATATGTATTGCTTATGTAAATGTGCTTCCATCATACTATAAAGAAAATTTAATCATTTCAGTCTTACTATGTGTGTAGTATAGCCTGAAATAAACTATCCTTTGTTAGATGGGAAACAAAATGATCTTCAGATCACCATTGTTTACTTCTGAATGCACACTGGTGAATGATTTGGTATAAGTTGATCCTGTTAGCTAAATGTTCCTGTGAAATAAGAAATGTGAAAGACTGAAAATGAAAATGAAGCTAGAGGCATGAGGACGGCATTCTGGTGTAGGACAGAAAGAATTAAGGTGGTTGAAGGGGGATAGAAGAGGATAGTAAGTCGCATTTTTAAAGAGCTAGTTTCTATTTATCATATATTTTTCCTGATGAAAGGATGATACAGAAAGTAGCTTATTACTGACTACTATCAAAGCTTCAAAATCTGTTTCCTTCAAAACCCTCTATTTTGTCAGCAATCTCTCAATAGTAATAAGGTAAATTTCACATTCAGGAAAGTTCACAGTTATCTGGCCTTGGGCTCATAACATCTCATAAGTGTCTAAAGCTCTTCTGCAAATCAAGCAGTTCCACTCAGTGGAATCACACACACTCTCTTACACACATCCACACACACACACATAATCATTTCTAATTCTCTCCCAGAACTTTCTTCAAAATAATAATGTCCAAATAAATTCCTAAATAGAGGAAAAAAGTCTTTTCTTGTGTGATATGCCATGGATATGATTTCTGAATCGTACAGCACTTGATAAATATTAAGTCAATTGACAAATTCTCTGAATAGATCATTTTTAAAAATGATCTATCCCCAAGAGAAGACAATGCTACTCACAATGAATCTCTAGAAGACTGACTGACGGCAGTAGATTTCTTTTTAATAAATAGAATAAATATACTTTTATAGCTAAAAATAGTAGACGTGCTCATGATATTAAAGATAGGCTTCGTTTAAGTCAAGACACCTCTTGATACAAAGAAAATAAAGCATAATGTTTATAAAATTTTTCTCCCTATAAAAAATGCCTGTGTAATTACTGTGATGGGTTGAAATACACAAAATAGCCTAACATCATTGAGTTCATTATGATTCTCAGAAGCATTAAAGCTCATTAGTCATATTCAGAGTATTTTCAGGAACCACTCTACTTTTCTGAAAATTGGTCAGTAAAGGGGAAGAATGAACTCTATGCAATCTGTACCCCAGGGTATTCAAATCATCATGGAAAGAGAGTTCTTCTTTATAAATTTTAGGTAATAAATACATAAGGAATAATACGATTAAAATACCACCACTTGGCAGCCCTGAATGAAATAATGGGTTAGGTAAAGACCATTAAAAGCTGCTAAAATTGTTAGATGAAACAACAATGGGGAGTCTTTAATGGATGGATAAGCTGGCAACACCTACGAAAAGAGAGAACCAGACATGGTGAGCTTCCCTATGGTGCAAAATGAATTTATAAACAGCTCAGAAGTATTACTGCCTAAAAATGAAACTTGTGCCTAGCTGAATCCTTAGATCAAAGTGCCAGTTTATGAGAAGTAAAAGGAGAGAGGAACATGATAAATAACACCATGGGGATGTGACCAGCAAAATCCAGAGTGTGGGAATTTTAAAGGGCAAAATGACCTAGCTTCTTAACAAATAAATGGCAAAGAAAAAAGTTGGAGGGACTTATAGATTTAAAACAAACATAGCAAGCAAATCATAGATGTGAAGCCTGATTCAAGCACTTCAAATGTAAAAATAACTTTTGAGAGATGAGCCAAAAAAGAAATAATTCTCTCTGCCTATTTGATTATATTAGCAACTTGTTGTTATTTTTGATGTGATAATGGTATTGTGGTTATATATTTTTTAAAAGGGTATCTTTTTCAGATACAGACCAAAGTATTATGAATGAAAGTATGTGTTTGGGATTTGATTCAGAAGAGTCCGGATGGACATGAGGAGTATATGTCAAACAAGGTGGGCCACATGTTTATTGATGTTGAAACTAATAACATGTGGGGATGTGTTCTATTATTATCTCTATTAAATATATAAGTTAGTTGGGGTGCCTGGGTGGCTCAGTCGTTAAGCGTCTGCCTTCGGCTCAGGTCATGATCCCATGGGATCGAGCCCCGCTTCGGGCTCTCTGCTCGGTGGGAAGCCTGCTTCTCCCTCTCCCCCTCCCGCTGCTTGTGTTTCTGCTCTCGCTGTGTCTCTCTCTGTCGAATAAATAAATAAAATCTTAAAAAAATATATATATATATGTAAGTTAGCTATTATAATAATGCTTCATAACAAACAACCACAAACTTCAGTAGCATATAGCAATAAATATGTATTGCTTATGTTTCTGGAATCAACTGTGATTTGTCTAAGTGGTATGGTTTCTTTTGGCCCGGATCATTCGTATATCTGGTGTTTGCTAGATGTTAGCTGATGTAAGATGGCTATGGTTGGAGCATTGAAGTGACTCAGCTTTGTTTCACAAATCTCCCATTCTTCAGCAGGATAGACAGGCATGATTTTACCGCTCTGACAGAGGTGCAAGAGGGCAAATAAAACACACAAAGCCCTTTTGAGACCTAGGCTTGAAGCTAGCTTCGTTCTGTTGGCCTCATCAAGTCACATGGGAAAGGGAAGGAGAGTACAACAACGTTATGTGGCAAAGGATCTGGATTGAGACCAGTCTATGTCTGGAATTCTCCATATTTAAAAGTCTGTTTTAATGGTTGTGTATGATATATAAAATGCAATAGCTAAATAGATAAAAACAATATTTTGATACTAAAACAGTTTGCTTGAATACTGTGATGAATTCAGACTATTTTGCTAAGTTTTAATCATAAATCATTGATAGGATAATAATACCTGCTTCATGAAAGCAGCATCAGTATTAAATTAGATTTTGTTTAGAAAGTGCTTAACATAGTATTGGCATGTAAGTTCTCAATACATGAAAATAGTAGTAATAATAATAGCTACTATTACTGTTATCATTATTAGCTAAAATTATTGATCTCTGAGGACATCGTGGTTATAATATGATAACACCTATAATTTCACTTTAGGTCAAATAAATTATTTGATTATGTGTGCTGTATCTCATTTAAAAATAATGCAAATTAAGTAATTGTGAATGCATTATCAGATAAGCTGTCAGAATATTTTTGCAGCGTTGCTTATGAAAGCAACATACAAACCAACAGAAAACTTGGAAATAATCTAAATGTTCAAAAATAAGGGAATGTGTAAGTAAGTTATGGTATATACATGGGTGCCATGCATTCATGACACGATAAAGTTGTAGAAATATATTTGATTATGTATCATGTAGGCTCATTTTGTAAAACTATACATAATTGTTTAGATTCATAGATATACATACACCTAAATGTTAACAAGACTTTTCCTTAAGTGCTAAGATTTTTTTCTTTCTACATTGTTTATAATAAATTCTTTTAAGCAAGACCATCTTCATGAAATCCTGGAGTATTTGATATACTGTTTAAGGAAATATGTGGTGGAGCCCAAGAATCACTATTGTAAATGACGTCATTAGCTACATCCACATGTGCATAATTAATTTAAATTATTTGTTAAATTATTACTATTGGTAATGATTGCTCAGTTGCTGACTATTTATGCTAACTTGTTAGAGGCTCCATGGAGTGAAAATAGTCAAATCAATTGCATGTAGTCATGACCTCATACCATGAGGTGTGCTAAAATGAGCAAAACCTGGACTTTCTCCAAAAAAACATGTTCCCTTAAGGCAAGGGACATGGGAACATATACTTGACTAGAAGCACGTAGCAGTATCCATAGTGGAGAAGCATTTGTCAGTATCAGGTCCAATGAAGGAAGCAAAGGGGAAGACTTAAAACATGAATTGGGTATGTATTTTTGGACTTGACTAGCCAGAGTCCATATCTCATCTTGCTTTAGGAGGAACAACGGTCAGTAAAGTTTCAAAGGGGTTGGAACTATTAAACATGGAATGATTTTTATTGACCCTTGTGAAGGCAATAAAAATGCCAACTCTTAATTTTGGTCAGTTGGCTTGGCCATGTATAGACAATTTGGGATAAATATTCCAAGGCTTTCCTATAACTATTGTGGAATGCTTGCCATTGGGCACCTCTGTGATTGAAATATTGTGGGATGTCTGAAATGACCAACTTGTTCACATTTAGAGTGAGCACCAGGGTCTGGGTTTAGTTGTTTGAGACACAGCTCATCACTTGGCTCATTACTTGGCTCATCCCTGAGATTACTAAGATAGCAAAATATCATGATGGGAAATATTCTATTTTATATAACTTAGAGAAATGTGGTTTGTATGTCAAGCACACTATTAGTGTAATGTCTCAATTTATAGCAATCATATAAGTAATGAACTGCACAGTGACTATAATGTGAACTGTTGATGATCTTTCAATCACTGAAAGTCATTTTGATAATGTAAGTTAACAAAAAAAGTTAAGATGGGATTCAATTTTTTTATTTGCATTTATTACAAAAGGGCAAGAGAATGTTCACTTTGCTCATAAGAAAAAGAAAAACAAATACTTTCAAAAACTAATAACTCAAGGCAATTTTACTAATTACTTTTATTAAAAAGTCACAGAAGTATTGTGTGACTATTTCTTCATTTATCATCTATTTTGTCTATCTTCAGCCAGAAGGAAAATTGTGGGAAGATAAATCCAGGGGATAGAAATCAAATCACTGAATTTTAACTTTGATTTTTGTCTCTCATGGGCCCTGGCTTGAACAAAAGTAGGGGCCAATCTAGACCTTAGTTTTCCCACTCACAAGAAAAAGACAATATGTATTTAGAATATGTTTTTCAGCCAGTGACAGGAAAGTCATTGAAGTTATACACACAAAGAAGATATTACTTGTAGTATTGGCACCATTAAATACTCTTTCCTATATAAGTTAAGAACGTTTGATTTCTAAAATATATCTTGTGAAATCAAATTATTTTTCACAGTTCTGGAGCCAAGATCTACCTAAGTTTCTCTCCATTTTTTTGTCACTACTTCAAATTTCCATTATTATGGGGGACACCTACCATCTGCCAGGTCCTGTTCTTGGCGGTGGAGATTGAAGATGAATGAGCAAGACAAGGTCACTGCTCAGTGGAATGGACATCCTAAATGGAGAGACAGGGAATGAGTGAACTCTCGAGTTAATTTCCAGTAGTCATAAGTGCTGTGAAGAAAATCAGAGAAGGGAACAAGAGAGAGTGTCTTCACACTCTTGAATAGAGAGTGGTCAGAGAAGATATCTCTGCAGAAGAGACATGGGAAATAAACTATGAGAAGAAACCAGTCACACAAGATCTGCTAAAGAGCTTTCCAGGCAGAGGGAAAGAGCCAATGTTAGGTCTATGAGACCTGAAGTAGCCTGGTTGAGTATCAGAAAGTTGGCCACTATGGGCAAAGCCCAACTGGTAGGGAGAGTTGAGGCAGGTAGGCAATTGGAGGGCTGGAGTTTGGCTTTCTGAGCACAAGAGAAGGCAATTGCATGACATCTAAGCAACAATGATCAAGGACCAAATGGGTCCCCTAAAATAATTGTCCAGTGGATAATTTCCCATGCATTTCAGAAAAAAATACATGAAGAGATGTTTTTCCCATCATTTGGTAATATCAAGTTGCTGGAATAGCATTTGTGAACTAATTAATCTTTAAAACATTATTCAAATAGTCTCAATATATTCCAGAAAATTTCCATCCCTTAAAAATCTCTCTACATTCCAGAAAATCATGCTTGCACTTGGTAAAATGTGCTTTATGATCTCAAAATGCTGGGTTAAAGCATTTCTTTAAATGAGCTGCCATAAATTAGACTATCTGAATACTGCAGATTACTCCATAATTTGTTTTCTGCCAAATAGATAATGCATTCAGCATATCATATTTATTAGGGCTGCTAAACTTCTACCCTTTGCTCTCTAATTAGGCTTTTCTTGTTACTGTGTGTTTCAGAAAATATGACTGTTCCATTCCTTAAACCTAATGAGCCCCAGCTGGGGCAGGATTAGAGTTGCGTCAAGCAGGAGTGGGCTTACGCTTTGTTCAGTTGTGCTCATTCAGATTATTCAGCCTTGGGGGTCTGCAGCTGAATGAGAGGGTCCTGCCAAGATGGGCATGGCTACCTTTGTGTCACATGCCTGCCATTCCCTTAATTCTGCCCTATTTGTCATGGTAGGAGAAGGATGTCTCAGTCAGCAACATCTGGAAGCTACTTGAGAAACGCCTCGTTGGTCGGCTATTCATCGTGAGATATATTCAGGGTTGGTTGAGCAGAGACCAGCTTGATTATTGGCAAGTCTTTCTGTCTCTTAAGACACAATTGGATTTTTACTTTGTCTATGCCCGAAGCCACTTCAAATGTAAAACACCAAACTGCCACGAACATAATCGTCGGGTCCTTTACTTACAGTTTTTTTCCTTCAAATAATAAGAGGTCATCAAATGTGCTTCACTGGGTATGGATTGGGAAGAACACATGGGGAAATTCTGGAAACTAGTTATGTTCAATTTCTTAACCCAGGAGGAAGTTATAATGTGTTCACTTTATACCTACTCATCAGGCCATACATATGTGTTTTGTATGCTTTTAGGTATATATATTTATGTCACATTTTTTAAAAATGTGATTTATTTTTATGTGTAGGCATATATGTGTATTAATATTTATAATATTGTATTAATATACATTAATGTATTAATATATATAAATGTATAAAGACAAAGAACATATAAGAGAGATTTCATCTTTTTCCCAGACTCAGATCAAGGCTTATCTCTTTGAAATCTGCCAGTCGCTTCATCCTCCAGTGATCCCAACATCTCAGACAGTCAGAGTCTGGACCATATACTTTTCTTTCCCCCATTAATTCTATTCATTTCTGCTCTGTTTGTTATTATTTTATGTGTATTCTTTTCTTCTTCCAACTTCAGATTGGAAACTTCTTAAGGCACAGATCATCTCTCATGCTTTTTATCTTGGCTGAACACATTCTAGATATTCAAGAAATGCTCACTGATTAAACCTAGCAGGTTTTAAATTGTTCTTAATGGGAAAGCTAACAAATAAGATCGGAGATATTTGTTCTGGTTTTGTTGCTAAGGAAAAAGGAGCAATACTGAGTCGCAGTCGATAATGCGGCTCTAGAGCCAGATAGGCTTGGATTCGAAATCCTATTCCAGCACTTGATAATTGCACATCTTTGTGAGGGTGAAGGTTGAGATTCTTATCTTAAAATGAAAAAAAAAAAGTCCCTAGTGGATACTTTTGTAAGGATGAAGCACAGGGGATGCACCTGGAGCACTTAGAAAGCCACCTTGCACGTTGTAAGCATTCTACAAATCTAAGTTATGGTAACTATTACTACCACTTCTGCTGCTACAAGCTAAATAACTTCAGCAAAAACCTGTAATCCCCTCCTTATCTCAACTACATAAACTTTGACTCTAAAATGTGGAAACTCTCCAGTGCTGTTTAAAGTTTTAATATGTCTAGTTTGGGCATACGCTAGAAAAAGAAATAGAGTCAAATATATAGCCATATATTTACCCACTTGAATGGCATTTTTTAAATTGAGGGACACCATTAAAATACAGTGTATTCACAAATGACTGCTTAGACATGGAATTCTGTGTCATGTGCTCTGAATGGATCTCATCCAAGAGGACGTAGTTACCAAATCCACCAGAAGGATCTCATTATGTTACAGTTTCACCTATAACAAACTCTGTGTCACTGATTCCAAGGGCAGCAAAACATCAAGGCTCCAGGGCAGTGATTTGTGTTGGCATCTCTTTGCTCTTCAGGTGCCGTATTGAGATTAATTATAGCCATCTATTTGCATTATGTATACTGTTTTACCACTTGTACATTATAAGACAGAGCACTTTCAGTAATAAAAGCTACCACTTACTGAATCAGGGATGAAGGTGGGGTAACACAGCCAAGCCCTAGGAATTCTACTCTAAGAAAGTAAAATGCAGCAGTCTTCAGCATCTGCTAGCATCCACCACGCCAACCATCCACCACTCCAGCAGTCCAGCGAGAAATTGGGATTTCTCATCTCAACTCTTGATCCTTTTCCAGATGCTAGACTCTGGCCATTCAGCAATTTTCTGCTTCTTACCACTTCTATGTGCCATCGGCCAACTTCCAAGTGCCCTGTGTCCTTTGTTATCCAGCCTTGTCCCTGGACATACATACACACATATTGTAGGTACATATATTACTTCTCCCCAGCCTAGGTCCTCACCTTCTCTAATTAGTCTTATGCCTGGGACCTACTGTGTAGTGTGCAAACCAGTTTGGGTCTGAGCTGAATTCCCTGCTGGGATCCTGCTCTGTCTGAGTGTTTCTGGGAGACCCGAGGGGAAACTTGGTCCTTGCTAAAGTTTATTTATATGAAGAACTCAGCCTAAGGAATGAGAACAGCAGCACCTAGACCTTCTCAGTCATCAAAAGGAAGGAATCACCCTAAGTCAAAGGACATTATTATTCATTCATTCATTCATTCAGAGGCTAGAGTGACCTTAGGTCATACCTCATCTAATAGCTTTGAAAGTATCCTTTTAGGTATTAAGTGACCATTTAATTTCTGCTTAAGCATTTTCAATGTTAAACAAGTAACTACCTAAGTATGTATCACGTGGTTTCCACTCCCACTGTTTTACTGGTAGTCGAGGAAGTATGTGGTGGAGAGAAAGGGGAACATAGTGGCTGTTGTGAGGAGAGGAAGGACTTCTCCAGTGGGTCACTCTGTCCCAGGGTCTAGCCTGCCTTGAAAGCTGTTTGACTGTCCTAAGGCTTCAGGACTCTCTTGACAATCAAGTCCCAGTACGCTGTTTACATGAAGCTGACCTCAGCGCTCCTGAACCTCAGGAAGAAACCAGAACAACAATTTGTTAATCTGCAGCGATGCACTTAAAAGGTACAAGAAACAAAACATCTATGGGCATCACTCTCTCTCTCTGTTGTCATTTTTATGCAAAGGCAAATCATGACCAGAAGTTACTTTATTAATTAACCACCACTAGAAATCAGAAATATCTTAAAGTTCACATGATCAGTGCAGACTTTCTTTGTAGGCAGACCCCCATGGGAAGCCAAATTATAATCAGAAGTTTGGCATGGATTCAGAACAGGGGATGGTAGATGAGTTGAAAGTCTAATGGCTGAAGCTAAGGTTTGATAGAGGAGGATAAAGGAGCTGGCTCTCTACGGCATGTGAATCTTGCCAAGGGAGCCCCCATCTGCCACCATGTCAATGATGACTTTGCTGACACCCAAAGTCTCCAGGCTGAGACTTCTACCTTCGTGACTCTTCATTTCGGAGACGTTATGGCTGAACACACCCCTCTTCGTTTGTCAGATATGTTTATATTTTCCTTCTGTAGGTCTCAGCTTTAATGTCTCTTCATCAGGAAACTTCCCTGCCACCAATTTACATTTTGTTCTGGATTACACTGTCATAACAATTTGCACATTTTCTTTGAGAGCAAGCTTCCCAATTTTAATAGCACATTTACTTGTGTTTTTGTCTGTTGTCTCCCTCTTCTGCTTCTTAATTGGCATATCTGCGATAGGATCCACTATGGGCTGATCTTCAAGTTTAACTTTCAGAAGGCAGTGTTTCCTAATTCCCAAGTCCGCACTGGTCAGGATGATAACAGTGAGCCCATCAACGTTGTCTCTAAGTACCTGCGGTACTTGGGTTCACTATTGTTGCTGGCCTTTTTATTCAACCCTCCTTAAAATCTGTTTCTTTATCACCATTCCTTGTCAGAATTGTTTGGCTGGCTTCGGTGGCTCTATGCTGTGATTGATGGTTTTCTTCATAACATTCTGTTCATTCTTTCTTCCTCCTAACTACTTTCAAAGGTGGGTAGTTCTGAAGGTTTTAGCACTGCTATTCTCCTGTCTTCAAAAAATACATTGTATATATTGATTTGTGTTATTCCCATTAATTCGTTGAATATATCATGTTTGACTATATACTACTGTATACTAGTATATAGCTTTATATGCTGTGTAGTTTACATATACTACAATATAGTATATATAAATTACATATACTAATACATGGATTTGACTATATACTACTATGTGCCACACACTGAATTACAGACTGCCTTCCAAAGAACCATGTGACATGTGTCTGCCGCCAAGTTTCTCACAATCCCATTGGTGAAAATAGTCACTCTGTTTTAAAATATGGGGTATTAATAGAAAATGTGAGGTATAGTAAGGATAGCGGATGAGAAAACAATTGCCCCATTGAAAGATAGGTTGTTACTCGTAGTTCCCAAGAGGAGGGGCCGCACCATTCTCCATGGAGGGGGGCACATGAGGCACCTCGGGAGAGGAGAGAGGTGTGGATAAAAGCCTTCAATTTGGCTTCTTTGAGAAGAAACTGGTGAAGTATGGTAAGCAGGGTAGTTTGAATAAATTCAGTGTGCTGTGGGATGTAGAGCCTGTCCTTGTTGCTTGGTACCTGGCCCTGGATGATTAGAGCTGGCGGGTTGTTGCCCAGAGTATGAGAGCCAAGAAAGAAGGTGGTTGGGATATAGGTTCTGGATTGGTTAGTTTGTATTTTAAAAGTGTGCTCACAGGTGAGTTGTCTATATCTTTAGGAATCTGTTAACCCTAGAAAGGGGTAGACTCTCCAGGGTTAGTTAGCAGGACCCCAGATGTCAAAGCATCAAATACAGAAAATTAAAAGCTTAGCTAATACACTGTAAAAGTCAGGACAGGCTAAGTTATGTTGCAGTAACACATAAATACCAAACCTATTTATTTCCCACTTTCATAAAGCCTGCTGTGGGTCTGGTTAACTCTCTCCGACGGCTTGCCCCCACGTGGTAGCTAAATGATTCATATTGCTTCCCATCATGACACTCTGCTGCCTTACCTTAAGGTCTCTATGCTCCTGGAAGAGAAGAGAATTTGCAGCACTGCATAGCCTTTCCCCACTGCCTAAGTCCAGAAAGGAGCACATCACACTTCTGCTCATAGTCCATTCACTAGAATTACTCATATGGCTCTGCCAGTGTACTTGGGGGTCATGGTGGGATGCTGTTGCAGAGGTGGCCAGTGGGAAGTCCAAAGCTAGGGGTTGAATGGAGGCTGGTCTAAACCTAAGAACATCAGCAGCAGCATCAAGCACCTTTGACTCAAGGCCACACCAGAACAAGCCATGAGCTACAGCGGACACCAACACTAGGGCATTGATAACAGAGGCTGTTGTCTAAAGGCTGGGATAGGTGAAGTGTACCTCACCTGGAGGTCAGTGGGAGCCAGAGAGAACTGAGTTACAGCACTAGAATGAAAGCACCCTCTGGACCTTCTCCTGTGGCCAAGGTGTCAGGTAGGGAGAAAAAGGGGAAGGGAAACTGACACAAGAGGAAAGAACTGACAAAACAGAATTTCCCCTGAAGAGATTAAGTTAGCCCAGTAGAGACCAGGTATCAAATCAGAAATTAACCTACCCTGAAAGATTAGTTATTTTTTTCCACTCCCAAGCAGAAATAAGGGCTTTGAAACTAAGTTGGGTTCACTGATGAAAATGAAAGAAAGTTATATTTAGCATCCCCCCCCCCAATTTGTGACTATTACATTTAAAAACCCTTGTATATGTCTAGTTGAATTTTCATTTGTTATGAATGAAGTTGCCATTTTTGCCCAGAACCAAAAGTCGATTGTGAGTGGGGGTCCCCTACATCTGTGACTATCATCCCTACATTGCACCCATTCACAAGCCTTGGCACTTTCATCTGGCAAATATATACTGACCATCAATTAAGCTTTAAGATTTGAAGGATATAATAGTGAGCAGAATAGACATGTTTCCTGCAATTATAAAGTTTATAGTTTACAAAGAGAGATTTAAAAAAAAAATTGCTCAAGCTGGGGTGCCTGGGTGGCTCAATCTGTTAAGCATCCAACTCTTGATTTCAGCTCAGGTCATGATCTCAGGGTTGTGAGATCGAGCCCTGCATGGGGCTCCATGCTGAGTGTGGAGCCTGCTTAGGATTCTCTCCCTCTCTCTCCCTCTGACCCTCTCCCAGCTTGCACACATTCTCTCTCTCTCTAAAAAATAATAATAAATAAAAAATTTAAAAAATTGCTCAAGTAATAAATTAATTACAGGTGTAATAAATGCTATGAAGATGGTCACTGTGCTATAATGTGTCTAACAAAGGAGTCTGTTACACATTGCTGCTTCTGACCTCTTTCTCCTGCCCTCTGCCTAGCATGTCCTTCCCTGACTTCTGTTGGGCAGCCTCCCGCACAAACTCAAATGTCCCTCCTTCTTGATATTTTCCCTCTCACCTCAGTGAGAAGTGGCCTGCCTTCTTTTGGCTTCCAGTGGTAACCGTGGTTACTATTTTATTCATCCCACATTGAACTTCAGGTGCTTATATGAGAGGGTTTTTAAAAATTTCTCTGTGTAACCCAATCCCTGAGGACAAGGACCAGCCTCTTGCATACCTTTAGAAACCTCCTCATACCTAGTGTAATGCCTCTGAAATAGATTCAAAATAAATATTTGCTAAATAAACAAATCATGTTCATATCCAAATTAGACAATTCTGTCTCTTATGTATCAAATGTCCATTTCAGTAATGTTAATATTGTTTATTGTTGAATTAATAATATATGCCCAATATGGAGTATTCAAATAAAGTATGAAAAAATAAAAGGTTACTTCTTATTTCTTTCAAAAAGTAATATTCAATGTATATATAGCACGAAAAATTAAGAATTTGTGTTTTTTTCATGTTGTGTATTTTTTTAAAATTTTTTTTATGTATTTGACAGAGAGAGCAAAAGGAGGGGGAGCAGCAGAGGAAGAGGGAGAAGCAGGCTTCCTGCTGAGCAAGGAGCCCAATGCAGGGCTCGATCCCAGGTTCTGGGATCATGACCTGAGCCAAAGGCAGATGCTCACCTGACTGAGCCACCCAGGCATCCCTTATGGGTCAGGGGCCTGCATGGCTTTCAGACCTTAGTAATTAGAACAAGCTAATTAGGATTATGGAAGAGCTGCACCTTACCCAGGCTCTCTTCCCTAAGTGATCTCTTCTCACAAGGGACATCCTCCCTTTGTCCCAGCTCACTCCTTTCACTCGTGTGCTACAGGTAATCTGATTGGTTTTGAAGAGAGAAATTTTGATTCATTCTTTCATGTCTCTATGAACCAGATAACCGTGCTAGATATTGGGGCTATAGCAGTGAGTCAAAAGCAGATTCCATCCCCTCCCCATGATTATGACAGCTTAGCTTTGTGTTTTAAGAGGTGTGTGGAAATACATAAAAACCACCCAAATGAGTACCAGCAAAGGCTATCTATACAGAATTTGCTGTGGCTGGGGAGTGAGCCACCATCGCTTGAGTTTCAGCAAAGACTCAAAGGCAGGCAGAGGAAAGGGTCAGTTTTTATAGTGAAGAAAAAGGAGGGCTTCAGGTGTGTTCTAAGTGGAGGTGGGCCCTAAGTAGAGGCTGTTGGCTTGAGGAAGCTAGACTAGATGTGGGCTAACTAGAAGCGGGACATCCTATGGGGCTGGTTAAGGGTACCTATTTGACCTTCTCCATGTGGTCCCAAGTTAGAAGCTGGAGGGAAAAAAATAGAGGAGATGTTAGTTACTAATCAAGTCCTGGCTGTTTGGGGATGAGTTTTACAGGGATTATTGTTTGGCTTCCTGGAATACTCACTTCAGATAGTAGTTGACTTCTTGGATCGCTTACTGTAAACAGGCAATCTTCTTGGGCTACTTGCTGCAGGTTGCCACAGAGTTTTATTTTTATATATAATCTGGTCATTGTCCATATACTCATTCTTTCAAGTATATTTGACTGGTTTTTCTGCTCCTCAACACAAAGTAGGCAGTTTCTATAAGTGCATTTCTAAGTGACAAATGGGACTTCCAAGCACATTTTTCCCAAAGAGCCAATGACTGAGAGCTGTCTTTTAGTGATCATCAGTGTATGCCGGCTGAGCCTAATGGATTAGCCTCCCATTCAGTCCTCACAGTGACCCTACAAGGCAGATGCTGTTAGTGTTCCCATTTTATAGATGAGAAGACTTAGACACAGAGGAGTTAAGAAACTTGCCCAAAGTCCTCTAAATTGGAAATAGAGGAGTAAGGATTTTTACTAAGTCAGTCTGACTCTAAACCTTTTGGTTTTAAGTAATGTGTTATTGTCTCTGTATTACTGTTTCCCTAACAACGGTAAATAGCTGTTCCTTTCTTATAAAGTCAGAGTATGGCTGTGGCCGCCCACACTATTGCAGGGGTGAGAAACATGGCCGGAATCAGTAGGGACTCTGAAGACCGAATAAATGGATGGCTCCCTCAGGAGTATAAATGTCAAGTACAAGCAGAAAGGGGCTTTGGTGGAGGGCACAGCCATTCTGCAAAACAGATCATATTTAAGGTCAGCTGTTCATGGTCACGGACACCTTGTTTTTTTTTAAATCCCTGACATTTCTGTGATCTGAATTAGAACATGTGTGTAGCAGTTTTAGGTGCCACAGTAACATGACTTAACCCTTCCATCCCTGCCTTCCCCGTGCCCTTGTCCCCAGCGATACAATGGCTCACTGAGTTAGCCCTGTATACTGCTACTTACCACCATTTTATACCTTTTTTGTTCATAATTATTTCTTGGCTTTCCAGGCATGGGAAGGGTTTGCCTGAGCACAAGTCTTCGCACACAGTGGGTGTTCAGTACATGTGGCTGGTGTACCAAGAAGAAAAAAAGAAAAACATTGCCAGAAAGACAACTCCCTGGGGTCCGGGAAACTAAATTATAACTTAAGTCAATAATTTACCCTTAAAGGGTATTTTTTTATACATTTGTAGCATGGGAAATAGAATAATAAAAAATTCTCTTTAGATATCATGTATATTGTTTCCAAATAATTTGCTCTTTTTTTTTTTCTTATAATGAAAATTCTAACACTGTTGAGATGGTATAAATACATTGGTTACGTTAGAGTAATCTCAAAAATGTCCAACAAAGTTTCTCAAGAATTTTATCATTCTCTATTTATCTTAAAGCAGTGCTCATAAAGAGGTGTAACTATTATCAGGGTGTGAGTATATAATAGGGTTTTGGTGTCCCTGTTACATCACAGTCATAACATTCCTTTTATAAGAAAGGACAGGCAGGTTTATCACTCCAGTATAACCAGGCAAGGCACTTGGAAGGCTTCCGTAAGTCTTATAAGGCGATGGTGTCCTCTTTAGTAAATGACTACTTCTGTGTGCTAAGTAGTAAGATCCTTAAAGTTCCCATTGGAACCAAATTCTTAGCTCAGTTCTGGAAATACCACTAATCAATTGGGAAAATCCTAATAAGAAATGATTGGATTGACTAGATTTTGGGTGTTTCTCTGAACAACATCTTAATCTACAACTTTGTGGTAAGTCAGGACCGGAAGTGAAACCACTCCATAGCGAGAAGGTAATAAGGGTGTTTTTCTCAAATACAAATTGGCCATTTTGACTCATTTTCAGTGGGTGATGGAGTCTCACTTACTTACTTGTTCTTTCACTCATCCCTCCTATCACCAAGAACCAACTTTTTTCTGACAATTTCCCAAAGATCAACTTACAGAGAAGTGCCCATTTGCCATTTAAGACATCACTTCTGGGCTTGGCTAAGGCGATCATCATGAATGCAAGTACCTGAGCTTATTTTTCATGCTGGATGCTGTGCTGGCTGGTCTGCTCCAGGGCGTCCAACTGGGCTCAGGCCACCTGCACACCAGACATCTGATCCTTTCTCATCTGAATGCCAACCCATACAGGTCCAGCTTTTTGGTTCTGTTTCCCAACCCATTCTCAATTCCTGGCTCTTTATCTAAATTTGGCATTTAGACTTTCTCCAACAGGCTTGGCTGTTCCTCTTGCTCACATTGTGCTAGAAAATGTAATAGAAAACCCATCTTTCACTCTGCAACCATAGAAACCAGCCCTAATGCTAGCCATTTAATAGCTGTGTCAGCAGGAGCAACCCCCAGAAGTGTGGGGGGGGAGGAGAGTACATACAGCCTGTGGGTCAAATTGAAGTGTAAAGGTCAAAGATAGTATTGAATTTCTATGGACAGCTCAGTGTGGAGAATTAAAATAAAATAATAATGGTTTGATACTTATTTCCTTTAACGTTAAGTTGCAGCTGTGAAATTTTAACACCTGTAACTAGCATTTTAATCAACGTGAGAAATGGGATATAAGCGTTTCTAGACTAATGTGAAAATCCTCTAGTTTTAGAAAGGAAACTTATTCTGCTACGAGAAACCTTTATCCAACCCTCTTGGAATTGACATACTACAAAATGTCACCTTATCGCGGCATCTCTATCCAATGACAAGAGAAGTTTCGTGTTGATAAAAGATGGAAGAACCCATTTCTGATTGTTGACTCAGCACTTTGGTAATACAACACCAGTTTAATACACAATTAGCAAAATTAGGCTCCATTCCATCACTTAAACTTCTGCCTACGGAAGATGGCTATGTCATTAGCCTGACAAAGTTGAGCCAAGGGACTCCGGCTACACTGAACAATGCCAAACCTTCGTGCTCTTCCCCCCACCCGTGCCCTACTTCTTGAGAATTTAATTTTCACCTTAATAGAGGGAGCAAGCATTCAAAAGAATTTTCTCTAGAATGGGTAATATTCAGAGATTACACTGGCTGTCTTAACCCTCAGAGAGCTGTTCATTTAGAGGGTCAAGGATCTCCAAAGGATTAAATGGAGTAAAGAATATAAAAATGCTTTATAAAGTGTAGGTTTTATATAGGCAGAAAGAATGAATGCACATGTTCAATTGGGCATCACCATTATGTAAATCCTGCCGGGGCTCCAAGGTACCGTTCAAGTCTTCCCTCTATGAAGAAGCTTACGGTGGGTCCCAGCACTTCTCTCACTTCTGCTGCCCTACAGAGCCGTGATTTGATATTTCACATGCATAACCTAGCACATAGCCTGCCTATTTTCTCTCAAAACCCTGCAGGCAAGTACCATGTTTCCCCCCAAAATAGGCACTGGATGTTTGTTGACTAAGGGATCACGAAGAGATACATTTGTCAGGACAAGGAATTTCTAGACAGTCACATCTGATGCATTCGCGTTCTTCCAGCCCACCTCACCTCTGCCTTTAGACTTGCTGACACTGACATCCCAGGGTAGTTGTGAGCGTCACAATAGTAGATAATGTAATTGGAAATTTCTTATGAAATACAGTGCACTGACTGCAAATAATTAATGCGGCAGGTAATGATGACAAGTCCCAAGCAGAATCTGTGTTTATGTCAAATTTAGATGATACATCAAACATCAGTTAGGTTGAGTAGAATTTCCTCCAGACAAGAGGTGGTAAGGTGGATTTTCTGGGATTCAGAAAATCTGAGTTCAACTTGTCTATTTGCCATTGGCTTTGTGTCTAGTCTGAGTTTGATGTTTTTTTCTCTTGTGAAAT
The DNA here is from genome assembly GCF_002201575.2 of Neomonachus schauinslandi. Taxonomy (NCBI): domain Eukaryota; kingdom Metazoa; phylum Chordata; class Mammalia; order Carnivora; family Phocidae; genus Neomonachus; species Neomonachus schauinslandi. The sequence continues at coordinate 177,033,923 of NC_058405.1, read as the reverse complement.
TAGGTGGCTGGACAGATTGATTTCTAAATTCTCCTTCGATTCTATAAGTAAACAAAATGTAAGATTTAGCATCTGATCATTTCATTTTCATAAAATGTGGCTGGGCAAACAGTAAGAATAGCTTCTAGGAAATCCAGCATCGTGTTTCTTTTCCCCCAGTTCTATTAGGTTGGAAAAGAAAAGCAATTCATTAATATGATCACTTTGATTCCAGTCTTGCCTCCACAACAAAATAAAAGCATACATGAGATAAAAAGATGCCAATTTCTCAAGTTTAAATACAATCTTTGGTTCTGAAATTCTTGTGATATTGGATTCCATCTATTAACATAGATTATTCCAAAATTATTTTTTAGCAGAGCCCTTGCTGGGTGTGTGGCTCCAAGGAAGAGAGATACTTGGCAATAGAACAAGAATTAACATTTCAGTGCAAGGAATCTTGGTTAAATCTAAGCAGATATTTCATGAGTAAACTATGCAAAATCTCCTCGGTATAAGAGCTTAGGGGAACGATAACATTTCAGACTGGGATGCTCAGAGAACGCTTTACTGAGGAGTTTGATATGTTAGGATGTATTAAAGAATGTAAAATGTACATTGAGTAGGGGATGCCAAGAATAATAGTGCCAAGGTGAAAACGTACAAAGGACGTTTTTCTGACAGTAAAGCAGCCAGAATGCAGAAGGTCAGATATGGTGGTGGTGGAAGATAAGGCTTGAGAAACAGTTTAGCCCTAACTGAGGATGACATTGAATGACACTGAACGGATGAACTTCAAAGAATTTTATCCTTTGGGCAATAAGGAGTACATTCAAACTTTTTAAAATGATAGCAATGGATTGAAGTGTTTTATTTTTAAAAATTTCCATCATTCATCAGAATGAGTTTAAAGAGGAGAAAGTGACAACAAGCACAAAAATTAACATATTATTCCCAAAGTCCAGGTCTGCATTGACAAAATCCTGAACTTGGTGGATGGCGGTAGGAATTGGAAAAAAGGAAGAGAAGCAAAATAATGGGAAGAGAGAATTGTAGGTAGAAGCAACAAGTGAGGGGAGCAAGGCAAAGGCCTGTAAGGTTTTAGGTCTGGGACACTGAGCAAATTAGTGGTACTTTTATAAAGAAGAGGAAGTGCAGGAGAGTAAACATATTTTGAGGAGCCTAATGGAGTCTTCAGTATTTTAGACAGTGAATTTGGATAGCAGGAATAGAGCTTAGTTGGAGGTAAGTATGAACCCAAGTGCCAAGAGGGGGTCTTCTCTGACTGAGAGTAGGTATCACAGTAAGGGCATTCTGGGGGTTGAGAGCAGGAGTGCTAGTCAAACCTGCTTTGCATTCACCAATGTGTGAACCTGGCCCTGAGGCAGGAGGGCTTGGATTTTGGGGTCAGACCCTCCAGGCTTTATCTCCCAGCCCCACCACTTGCTAGCTACTTGACTTTAGGTAAATGACTTTACCCCCTGTGCCAGTTTCCCCTCCTGTAAAAAAGAGACAGTAATAGTTCCCTACCATTAGGATTGAGTAAATAAATCTATATAAGGTGTTTGGGACGCTTGGGAACACCAGCCTTCACAATCCCAACGTCGGGGACAAGCCGGGCCTGGAGCGCTTCGTGGCCATGAACCGGGGCATCAACGAGGGTGGGGACCTGCCCCAGGTGCTGCTCAGGAACCTCTATGACAGCATCCGAAATGAGCCCTTCAAGATTCCTGAGGATGATGGGAATGACCTGACCCACACCTTCTTCAACCCGGATTCAGAGGGCTGGCTCCTTAAGCTGGGAGGGGCCCGGGTGAAGACGTGGAAGCGGCGCGGGTTTATCCTCACAGACAACTGTCTCTACCATTTTGAGTACACCACCGACAACGAACCCCACGGAATTATCCCCCTGGAGAATCTGAGCATCCGAGAAGTGGATGACCCCCGAAAACCGAACTGCTTTGAGCTTTACATCCCCAACAACAAGGGGCAGCTCATCAAAGCCTGTAAAACAGAGGCGGACAGCCGGGTGGTTGAGGGGAACCACATGTGGTTGAGGGGAACCACATGTGGTTGAGGGGAACCACATGGTGTACCGGTTCTCGGCCCGACCCAGGAGGAGAAGGAGGAGTGGATCAAGTCCATCCAGGCAGCAGTGAGTGTGGACCCCTTCTATGAGATGCTGGCAGCAAGGAAGAAGCGGATTTCTGTCAAGAAGAAGCAGGAGCAGCCCTGACCCCCCGCCCCTCAACCGCATTATTTATTTCGGAGCTGCCCTACCCGGGTGGCCGGACCCCTGGGCCCTGGGGCTGCGGATCCTGGTTCTCCAATCCTGGTTCTCTGTTTGGAAAATTCACCACCACTAGCTCCTCTCTCGTTATTTGTAATTAAAAAAAAAAAATTAAATTACCTTTTCTAAGATTTAATTTTTCCTGTGTATAATTAGGATTGTAATAGTATTTATTTATAGACCTACTGTGAGAATTAAACACGAAAAAAGTACACAAAACTCTCAGCAAAATGCCTCTTTGGTAGCAAGAGCTCACTTTTGAATAACCACTTAATTCAATTATCCAATAAATATCTATCATGCGCCCCCTGCATGCCAGGCACTCTCCTAGTAACTGGGAGCGTGACAGTGAAGGAAACAAACAGTGAAGGCATTCATCTTACTGGGGAGAGGCCAGCAATCTCATGCCATGTGAAAAAAGGAAAGCAGGTCCAGGGCATTGAGAAGGATGCGCGTGGGCTTAGACAGAGTGGTAAGGAAATACGTCCCTGGAGAGGTGACATTTGAGCAGAGTTTCAGCTGAATGCAACGAGGGGAAACCCAAGCAGTAAACCTGCATGGGGTGTGAGCCTGGGTGGGGTGGGTCGGGAGAATAGTTTCCAGACAGAGCCAACCACGCATGCGCTGCCGCCTTGCGTTTGTGCGCAGGTGCCTTGTAGGCTGGAGGACCGCTGGGCTCAGGGAGGCTGGGACACCGAGGAGGGTGTAGAGGGAGGTGAGGTCTGATGAGAGCAGTTCCTGGAAAACAGTGTGGTCCAACAGAAGTAAGATGCCAGCTGTGTATGTAATGCTGTTAACATTTCTAGTAGCTACGTTTCTGAAAGGAAGAGAAAGAGGTGAAATTAACCCAATGTCGCCAACACATTCTGTTAACACGCAATCGCTATAAAAACTATTAACCAGAAATGTATAATCTTTTTTCTTTCTTTCTTCCGTTTTGTGCACTATATCTTTCAGACCTGGTGGGCACTTTCCACTTAAAACACATCTCAATTCAGACCAGTCACATTTCAAGTGCTCAGTTGCCACATGTGGCCCGTGGCTACAATCCTGGGTGGCACCAATATAGTGCAGAGAGTGTAATAACTCATGGGAAGGAATCTGGAGTTTATTCTGTGAGGAATAGGAAGTCGTTGGGGGGTTAGAGGGCTGGGGGAAGGTGTGTGTGTGTGTGTGTGTGTGTGTGTGTTGCAGGGTGAGGGATGGGGAATATCATGATTTGCTTTTGTCTTTAAATTGTCACTCGATAGGTGGCTCACCAAGTATAAATCTTACTTCTTACACTTGGTTAAACAAAAAATATCTCCTAGACTTACTTCTTTAAAATCACATTAAACCCAGTTCCAAACTCTTTTTGTCAGGTGGACGAGAAATTTATTTCCAAACATTTTTGTGATTCCACTTCCGTTTTTTTTTCCTTCTTTCAACATTTTTAACTCATGGATTCAGTGTTTCTGTGGTTGTTGGAGTAGAGCAGGTAGTCAGGGCCAAAGAATGGGAGTCCATTCCAAGCACCAGTTTACTCTGGGTGTTATTGAGATGCCCATTTCCAGAGCCCAGGTATTCCCGGAAGTCTGTGGCTTCCATCCCATCTATGGCACAAGTACGTAGCAGAGTGGGAGGCTGGTATCCTGGTGCCCTGCCTTCCTAGTGCACCTTGCAGGGTCCTGTCACACTTTCCAAGGAGTTCTTCATGTTATGAGCTACACTGGTTTTCCTCTCCTTTCCAGGCCTGGAGACAAATTTTTCCCATTTCTCTTTCTTTCTCCCCTCCCCAAAGAATACCTTGGATGATCCTTTCAATCACTCAGATATCAAAAGAGACAGAAAGAAGGGTTGTCTTCTGCAGCTCCTGTTCTCCCACCCCCCGCCTCTTGAATCTCTGAAGCAAAGAATTTGAATGGGCTTGACTACCTGCTCAGAACAAATGAATGAGAAATAAAGGGAACAAATGCAAATTAGTACCTCCGTGACTTACCTGCCACACCAGCTCTTATTATGGCATAGAAGACCTTTAATTGGTGGTTGGATATTTCTAACATCTCTGAACTGGATAGATTCACATCAACCAGAAGTGTGATCTACGTGAGGCTCTGCAAAAGCATAAAAAGCAAAGAAATGATTGCTAGATGATTTATTCATTTCTGATTTTATTCATGTTTAAATCTTGCTCCTCAAAGTGAGATCCTTGAACCATCAGCGTTGGCATTCTCTGAGAGTTAGAAATGCAGCTTCCCAGGTACCCCCACAGTTCTAGGAATCAAAAGCCACATAGTAACAAGATTCCCCAGGTGAGGGATGTGAACACTCAAGTGTGAGAAGCTCTGATCTAAGACACAGTGACTCTAATTTGAAGCTTAGATTTGTTGTCAGCCAGTGACTCTTCCTGATAAATTAAACCATCAAAGGTAATAGCCAGGTGCCTGTAATGTGTAAGGTGCTGAACTCAAGAATTGCAGGGACGCATAACAGTGTAAGACAGTCTTTGCCTTCAAGGAGCTCATGGTCTCATCGGAAAGATAAGATACAAACACATGAAAAGTGAGTAAGCATCTAACAGAGTTCAGACAATAGCATGCCAACAGGAGTTTATAATAGCCAGGTGTTTAGGGGATAGAGAGGACTTCAGCCAAGTTTGAAAGATGGGAAGGATTTATCACTCCAAATTGTAGAACTTTATTCTCTTTGTATTTAAGGTCACTGGGAGAAAAAAAAATTCCCGGTAATAAAGAATTACAAGCCAGAGGCAGACCACACTTCTGAGAAAAGCAATGAAGTGTCTTTCTCTATATACAAACTTAAGCATGCCATTAGAAAGACTCCATAAGGTGACACTTGCCTTCCAGATTTCTTTTTTCCTTGAGGCCTGTTTGGTGGCAGAGTGCTGAAGAGAAATAGCCTACAACATATTCTTGTAAGTAGCAGATATGTGTCCTTGCAAATGGGGGGCACATCTCAAACGTCAGGCCACACCTGTTGTTTCCAACCAATGTGGGCAGTTTGCAGAGATAGAAATTGAAAATTCCATGACTATACATATTATATTCTTTGTAAGCTAAAGTCTTCTATTTACTTCAACAGAAAAATCTTGAGAGGAATGCAGGGCACAGCTCTTCCTGATGAGCTTGTTCAGAGGTTCAAGGAATCAGAGGTATTTGGTGATGATGGTAAGGGCCCCAAAGTTGGAGCCACACAGCAGACCAGAAAAAGATGCTATGGTTTTCCCCATTTGTGCTTTTCTTCTTCAGTATTAATAAAACTTAATGGAAAGCCCTACCTTTTGTTGAACTCATAATCTTATTTTAGCATTTTAATGATTATTCTTTATGACTTATAGGGGCCACATAGCCCATAATGCACAATTAGAGGTAGCATGCCCTTTCCAGGGTCAATGGCTCTACACAACTTTTGTACATATGATTGGTGTATTATACTTTTATTATTTGATTAGCTTTGGCAATCAGGAATTTAAGTCATAATTGAATCATGTCAAGTACATTTACATTGCACATGAATCCAAGAAAAGAATGTGATGAGTACACCATAGGTTTAATTCAGGGTTATCTAATTGTTTTATCCTAAAATACAGCTCCTCTCATCTCACTGAACCCACACACTAAATTAGGGACTTCTGGCTGCCAGAATTCATTTGTGTTTGTGGATTTTCACTTTGAAAACTTCCAAAGGAGACCAGGAATCCTGCTGATAGCAGAGTAAGCCTCAGCTATGAAAGTCAAACTGGTGATAAATATGAAGAAAACCTTAATCAGTTTTAATGAATACAAATAACATAATGCCAGGATCAGGGGAGTCGGGGGAAATGTTTAGCATGGTTCGTGGGTGGAATTCAACAATTTTTTAAAAGAGAGACTGTTGGAGAAAAGGGCTTCTGATTGTGGCAAACAGTAATGGTGGAGGATTTATTCATGCTTATAGAATACGTCTTTCAAGGCTCAGGCTTTTAAAAAAAAAAAATTCCTTCTCTATTCAAGGCAGCATGAACTTCCATTGAGCCGTGGAGTGAGTAACTGTCAGTTGGAAAGAATGGCAAACTGAGCTCTGTCCCCGAAGCTAGTCCAAGCAAAGGAGAGAAGCCGAGTGCACACTGGTTAGGCAGGTTCTTGATTTAGACTTCCTGGGCTTAGATCCTGGTTTTTCCAGTGTATTCCAACACTCAGAGAAAGCCTAGCTCTGTTGGATTTATTGAAAAGCAGTTATGTGTGTTTTCTCTGACTCTACCAGACAAGTTACTTTGTGTCTCTGTGACCCTGGTTCCCCATCTGTAAGAGGAGACGGTAATAACAATTCTGTGCCTATTAGAAGAGTATCTATATAATGTAGATATATATACACATATGTAAATGTATATATGAATATATTTATTACATATAGATACACATATCTTAGAAGAAGCCCTGGTATATACACTGCAAACATCGGTGTTTGTTCCTATTGATGTGGTTGTAATAATAGTAATAATAATAATAATAATTGTTATTGGAGTTGAGTTATAACTGAATTGGCATTATAGGAAAACAAATTAACAGCATGACCCCATGGAATACAACTGTTTCTACGTCTATTAGTTTCCTTAGGGTGTTAAAAATATGGAGAAATGGCTTTCAATGGAGATCTTGAACTGGCAGCCATGGGTTAGAAATGCAAAGACTTAGCCAGTGGGAGAAGTGGCAGTGCTTAAGATATTTGAGGAAGGTCCCAGAGAAGATGATGTCTAAATTGAGCTCTTAAGGATGAGAAGTTAGCTGAGCAAAGGTAGAGATGGAGGGCATGTACAGAAGTCCAGAGGCAAGGGAAAGTATTGCTTTTTTAGAGAATGCAAGTAGTCGGACTTCACTGGAAGTGGCAGCAGGATAGGTACAAGGGTGGTGGGAGAAGAAGCATGCAAAGAGCAGAGAGAAGGCTGTGAACAGCTCCTATGTCATGCCAAGGACTCTACACTCATCCCAAGGATGATGGGAAGCAGGTGAACGATTGCACACAGGGAAGTAAGAGGGAGCCATAATCAACTCCGTGCTCTTGACCTATCATGCTGGCCACAATGTGGTGAATGGTTTGAGGAAAAATACTAGAGAAAAAACTGTGTTTGATTTCCTGAGAAGCAGTATGTCTGTCTCTACTGTCTTCCTGGGGAATTCTCAAGGGCAATCATAACTATACACGACTCACATCTAGTCTCAACTGTGTAGAGCCTAATCCTTATGTGAGGTGGGACCTCCCTGCAGTGACAATGAGAACACAAAAAAGTAGGAAGATTGGACAGATATTTAGTGCGTGGAGCTGATGATACCTTGTGGTAGCTTGAATGAGGGGTACAAGAGGCCAGGGGGAGTCAAGATTGATGCCTGGGGTTCCGACTTGACAACAGGATCCAACCCTCACCTTCCATTCCCCAGTAGTGCAAAAGAAAAAGTGGGGAGTTATCCCTCTACACTTCTGAATTCTGGCCTTTATAGGGACAACCTGTGTTCAACCTTGGAGAGTAGTATCAGGAAAGTCATGCTGTGGACTCATATCCTCTATCTTTATGTTTATACAGTGATAGGTTCAGATGTAAAGAAATGTGAAAGACAGACAAAATTGAAAAGCTGTGATCAGATTTCTCCAATGGTTAAAAAGGAGTCTGTGGAATTCCCAGAAATTAAGATACCTAGACCCTATAATCTACCCAGTAGGTTCAAAGCAAGTCAACTCCCTGGAGCCAAAAGAAATATAGTTGCCATCTGACAGGTGAGTAAGCAGTGTGGCAATGAAAGGAAGAAAACGAGGGATTAGTCTAAACTCTGGGGAGGTAAATAATTTCCAGGGTTGACAGACGGTCAAAGGCAATCCAGGAAGATAGATGAGCCAAGTCCAGTAAATTGTAGTGTAATCCTCATGCCAGAGACTGCTCTGACATGAATGACTGGTATATAGTCTAGGAATTTATCACATTTTTTGGACTAGAGCCTCCAACCAGAAATCTGCCTACATACACCCATGCTAGCTCCTAGAGAGGATGCGTGGAGGAGGAAACGGGAAGGGTAATTAGGGGAATATATTTGTCTGGGTTCTCTAGAGAAACAGAAACAATATGAAAAGTGATTGATTGGAAGGAATTAGCTCACATGGTTATGGAGGCTGAGAAGTCCCAAGATCTGCAGTCAGCCAGCTGGCAGCCGCCGGTCTAGTTCCAGTCTGAGTCTGAGTCTGAAGGCAGGAGAAGACAGCTTGTCTTCCATTTGAAGACCATCAGGCAGAAAGAGAAAATCCTCTCTTACTCCACCATTTTGATTCTATTCAGGCCTTCAGTAGATTAGACGAGGCCCACCTCATTAAATTAGAGCAATCTGCTTTACTCCCGTCTACGGATTCAAATGCTAATTTCATCCAGAAACACCTTCAGAGACAATCGTGTTTAACTAAATATCTGGGCACTCTGTGGTCAAGGTGACACATAAAATGTCACAAGGCTGGCGGTCTCCACACTCTCCATTTAAATAGAACAACTCTGGTTGGATCCTCCCGGTGGGATTTGACTTTAAGAAAGGGTGCTGGCTATAAAGGAAAATTTGTAGGACACTTCTAGAGCTCAAATCACCAAAGCCCTTAACACTATTTCCTGACAAGAGTAACTTGCCACTTGCTTGTTTTCAGTCTCCTAGATGCACCTGCCAGTGGTGATCTCCTTCTCGTGTACAACGCCTGTTCCATACAGGGCATTCAGTTGGACAATCCTCACCTTGCCTATTCCTTTGGGTTCCCTGGGTCCTGCACGGCATCTTTCCTGCATGACCGAGGCTTCTTAAGACAGGCAGCTTCTCCGCCAGAGGCATTAGTCCATCTCTTAGAACAAGTTTTTGTTGCAGAATTCACCCTTCGGTGTGCACTGTATTATGATGTCATCACTTCCAACGATTACCTGGTTATGAAGAAGGCTATCACAACTAGAATCAGGGGCTTGCCTTTGGAAGACAGTGGGGCTGCCATTAGAAGAATGCCAGTTCCTCCTGAGATTTTCCCCTAGAGCTCCTGCTAGAGGCAATAGGAGGAAACAGAATAGGATTTCCAGTCAAAAGACGTGCAGGGAAAACTTGGCCAGATTCTAATTTTTCACCACTTTATTTCCCATTTAGCATTGCGGCAATTCTTATAAACTACCCCCACAGGTACTTAGGAAGGTAAACGGGGAAAAAACAGCAAACGTATGCTCCACGAGGATAGTGTTTCACTTGGGTGGGCATAACTACCCAAAGGAATGGCATTTTTAAAGAACACCATGAGGTAATCAAGTTTATGTTACAAAATAAATATGTATAAATCAGATATTATTGCCGACCATATTCTAGGAAAGGCCAGTGAGACCAGGTGCCAAAGGTTTAGGCCAAAGCTGTGGAAGAAATACTTAAGATGAAAAAGATGGTATCTATAAACTTAATTTTTCCAGGGGTGTGGGGAATGACTGCCATCAATCAATTTTAATGGTAGGTTTCTGTGGCTCTTCTGAACACCACTGAATTAGGTTATCAAGGTTTGCCAGGAAGGGGGTGGTAATTAGAAAAAGGATAGAACTTTCTAATCCCATAAAGGTGGATGCTCTTGTAAAAATAATTACTCTGCTGACCTTTGCAAAAACAGTTTACCTAGACGGAATATAGAGCCTAGCAGCGGGTTTTATTCCACGGCGGCCATGGGATTCCTACGTATGAATGTCATGTTTTAAACCACTGACCCTGTTGGGAAAGGCAGTCATGCGCACTCAGTCTTCCCAACCCTTGCATGGGTGCATATGAACGTGCCTTGGGAACAGAACATTCCCTTTGAGAGATAAAGAGCCCTCACAGCCTGTTTGGGAATATTTGTCCCTGTTTTGGATTTGACATGTACTTCTTTGTTCTGCTTAAGTGTGTGCATAATATGGCACCCGGCCAAACCCACTTATATCTGTTCTCAGCATGGAGGGAATGGGGTCCCTCACCTGCAGCCTAACAGGGGTACGTGCACACCATCTCCGTGCAGCGGCTGTGTGGGGAGACATCTGGCCACGAGAGACGGCCACTAGCGAAGCTGATCTGTGTCTTAGTGGCTACGTGAGTAAAGCATTGCTCCACGCGGTGCCTGTGTGAGTCATGTGTTTCGTGGTGGCCTGACACCTGCCAACCGTGCCGTGTGTTGGCATCTTGGAACTGCAGCCTCTGATGGCAGGCATTGTTACGCTCTTTGCTATCGTCCAGGCAGGGAGACTCCACCCCTGGAGGTGTAATGGGTGTCATTTGTTCAACGGTCCTCACACTATTTCTAGCAGCAGCGCAGATCCTACAGAATCTAAGGACTGGTTTGAACAAACAGCTAAGGGAAAGCATGGCGTCGTCTTCAGCTTGCCTGTTGGCCAGCAGGGAGCTCCCCTGTGGCTCTGGGAGCCCAGAAGTCCTCCTGAAAAACAACAGATCCTCTGATGCTGGTGGTGGTGTTATCCCTGTGCTTCACAACTTTGGGCTTTTCATTCTTTGTATTAAAATAATAACATGCTTTTAGTGTTACTGCATTTTATTGTGATGTAATGAATCTATGCATGCAGAGCCTGAGACCAGGTTTGTTTGCAGACAGACAGTTTATTCCAGAGGAGGAGGGAGGGGCTGGGAAGGGTGAGACAGAAGGAGAAAGGACTGATGCAAAAGTCTGTGAGGCACGGGTGCCCGCAGCCCTGCCAGGACCAGGTGTGTGCGGTGAAGAGCCAGGGGTCAGGTGCTGCGACCGGCTGAGGGACCCTAAAAATGCACCTCTGCATTATCCACCTGGGGGAGGCAGGGTCAGGGGATTCATCTGAGGGCTCTGTCCGCCCTGGTTAAGGGCGACCTGTGCCACCTGCTGCCGGAGACATGGAGAAGCCTCACAAGAGATGCGTCCTGCGCTGCCGCCATGGTTTGAATGAGGATTTGGGGTGGGTCATAGAGGAGTCTCACTGATGCTTCATGGAGAAATTTGGAAAGCACCAAACAGACAAAGATTTCGTTTTAATCATAATCACCCATTATCTCACCACCAGAGAAAAGCCACTGGCCAACGTCCTAACATCATTCTAAAGAGGCATTTTTTTTTCTTCTAATCTCACATTTCATAGCTTCTTTTTCATTAAACATTTTTCTATCTCCAATGTATATTTTCATGTTGAGAAATAGTCTTCCTGGCACTTTTTTATACGGTTGAACAGCATTCCACTCTTCAGATGTGCTAAATAACATCTCTAATTTGCATCTTTTTCTCCTGGTTGGTTGTTTAGACTGTTTCTGATCTTCTGCATTAAAACAAACAAACAAAACCCTGCCTCGTGGTACTATTGTTCAATCACTCCTTTAGCATTAACCCACAGCAGTGAAATTACCAGGTCAAATATATAAAGTATACACATTTTAAGGCTTTTAGTCCCAATTAGCCTCCAGAAAAGTTGTAACTATTCCCCAGTGATGTGTAAGAATCCCCATACTCGCCACATCTAAGGCTATTATTGTTTCTGACTTCTGGCAATCTAAGATACAATTATTTTTTACAATTAATTATTGTAAGGTATTTTGTCTTTTTTAAAAATTTAACTCATGTACCTCTCTAGTGAATTCGAAAATTTTTCACAAGTTTGTTGACAATTTTTATGTTTATCTTTGTGAATTGTTTATTCATATTATTTGCCCATTTTTCTGTCCAGGGCTTCATCTTTTTTTATTAACTCGTAATTAATCTTTTCCATATATTAACGCAATTAAAAATGAAATATATATCCAGCCAAAATATGGAAGCAACCTAAGCGTCCACTGATTGATAGATGAATGGATAAAGAAGATGTGGTATATATCCAAAATGGAATATTAGTCATAAGAAAGGTGTGCCTGGGTGGCTCAGTCAGTTAAGCATTTGCCTTCGGCTCAGGTCATGATCCCGGGGTCCTGGGATCAAGCCCTGCATCAAGCTCCCTGCTCAGTGGAGCATCTACTTCTCCCTCTGCCTTTACCACCGCCCCCCAATGCTGCTTGTGCTCTCCCTCTCTCTCTCTCCAATAAGAATAAAATAAAATAAAATAAATCTTAAAAGAAAAGAAAGAAAGAAAGAAATCTTGCCATTTGTGACAACATGGATGGGCCTAGAGTGGAATAAATGACATAAGCCAGACAGAGAAAGACAAATATGATACGACTTCAATTTCACTTATATGTGGAATCTAAAAAACAACAACAAAAGAGAGAAACAGAATCATGAATACAGAGAACAAACTGGTGGTAGCCAAAGGGGAAGGGGTGGAGGGATGAGCAAAATTGGATTAAGAGGTACAAACTTCCAGTTATCAAATAAACAAGTCACAGGAGTGAAAAGTACCACATAGAGAATATAGTCAGTAATCATACTGTATTCCACTTATCATGGTGAGCATTTTGTAATGTATATAATTGTCAAACCATTATGTCGTAAAGCCAAAACTAATTTAATATTAAATGTCAAGTATATTTCAAATAAAAACTTTAAATAAATAAATGAAAATATATTGCTATATTCAGATTTCTCTTATTTACTCATTAATGGGGCTTTTTGACATTTAAATTTAACTTTTTATGTAGTTGAATCTATCTGAGGTACTTTATCTCAGATACTCTGAGTTGTTTATGATGATGCATGATCCGTGATATGATGTCCTGCAGCTAGTAAGTAAGGCAACTCCAGATTGGAACTCAGTTCTGATACCTAAGTGTCTTTTGTTTCCAAAACCCCTATAAGTCTTTCTGAATTATATTTTTGGCTACCGTGACCCAAGATTTATGATCGATCTTTAGTGAAACGTTATTATAATGAGATTATGGTATCTTCATTGATTGTAAACTGCTCTATTGAGCTAATGTATGGATGGTAGGTGAACCTATCCTCTCCACACAACCTCCCATTCTTAGCTTTGGTGG